>NC_045176.1:11030103-11175103 GCF_900700415.2 Clupea harengus
CCCTGCTCCTGCGATATGGCCGGCTCCACGGGCCCCACCTGCGACCCCGTGGGGGGCCAGTGCCCCTGCAGGCCCCACGTCATCGGCAGGCAGTGCACCCGCTGCTCCACCGGACACTACGGCTTCCCCTACTGCAGGCGTGAGTATCTGCGGGCCTGAGCTGAGCCGCTTCTAAACTGTGTGTTATTACAGTCTATGCCACAGAGTATGTATCCTATTAGAACGTTCATAAACACAGTGTTGATATCAGTCACTATATTGCGTCAGATTGTGGCTGACCCCTGGTTATCCGTTACGTGCCCGTCGCTGTTATTCTGTGCTTTGTCCTTGTGGTTTGGTCGGGCCCGAGTGTTTGAGTTGTTGTTCCTGTCTGCGTTGTGTCTCTAAACTCCGTCTCTGTGTCTCTCGGTCCCCGCGGCCCGGTCCCGCAGCGTGTGAGTGCGGTCGGCGGCTGTGCGACGAGGTGACGGGCGAGTGCATCTGCCCCCCTCAGACGGTGCGCCCGGCGTGCAGCGTGTGCGAGAGCCAGACGTTCAGCTACCACCCGCTGGTGGGCTGCGACGACTGCGACTGCTCCCCCACTGGCATCGTGAGCAGCGCCGGCGGCCAGTGTGACCATCACACGGGACAGTGCACGTGAGGGCCAGTCTGTCTGACTAAATCTGTCTGTCTGACTTAGTTTGTGTGTAGAACTGTAGATCTATAGCCTGTGTGTGTGTGTGTGTGTGTGTGACTTTCATTTACATACATATTAGAGTTTGCCTAATCTGTCATCTGCACGGTATATTTGAGTATTATTTGTGACTGTAGATGAGAACAATTATTATTTCAGTCATGAACTTAAAACTGCTAATTTTCTGACCCCCTGATCCCCATAAGCTCCTTTCCCATGTGCTATTTTAACATGTTACAGGTTTTCCAAAATGGTCTGAGAGGTGTTGTGTATAGCTGTTCATGGGTTTTTGTGTGCTCATGTGTACTTGTGTGTGTGTGTGTATGTGTGTGTTTGCCTGTGTGTGTATGAAACAGGTGTAAGCCTAGGATAGGCGGTCGTCAGTGTGAACGCTGCTCTACTGGCTACTTCCGTTTCCCTGAGTGTGTGCCGTGTGACTGTGAGGCTGGGGGTGTACGGCCGGAGGTGTGTGACCCCAACACTGGCCAGTGCCTCTGCAAGGTAGTGACCCTCTTTCGTTCTCACGCCCACACACACACATACACACACACACCGGAGTGGATGTAAGGTGAACCTCTCATAACAGTGAGTAGAGTTTGGACAGTGTGTCTCGAGGTAGGCCTGTGCCCACCCATGGCCGCTCCCTGTGTTTGCTCACTTGTGTGTGTGTGTGTGTGTCTGTGTGTGTGTGTGTGTCTGTGTGTCTGTGTGTCTGTGTGTGTGTGTGGTGACAGAGGAATGTGGAGGGTGTGCGCTGTGATGCCTGTCGAAGAGGCTCGTTCCACTTTGATCCAGGCAATCCCACGGGCTGCACAGAGTGTTTCTGCTTCGAAGCCACAGATCAGTGCCGCAGCTCCAGCAAGCGCAGAGGAAAGGTGTGTGTGTGTGTGAACACAAAAGATGACCTCTTATGTCATAAAATACACATGTATTTTTCATGCTGCTCTTTGCAAATCAGTTAGTTCTTGATGTGTGTGTGTGTGTGTGTGTGTGTGTGTGTGTGTGTGTGTGTGTGTGTGTGTGTGTGTGTGTGTGTGTGAAGTTTGTGGACATGCATAACTGGCGTGTGGAGAAGGCCAACCTGGAGGAAGTGCCCTCTGTGCTCAACCCCATGAGCAACATGGTGGTGGCGGACGTGCAGGAGCTGCCGAGGAGCGCCCAGGACCTCCACTGGGTGGCACCACCGTCTTACCTGGGCGACAGGGTGAGCACCTCCGCAGAGAGAGCCAACGTTTGGTGTCAGGTTTCAGCCTCTCTCTGTGCTCACTGTAATCACCTGCCTGAGGGCACTGCACTAAAGAGAAAGGAAAAAACACAAAACAGTTTTCCCTCTGTGTGTTGGTACAACACGGGATACACTTGTTCTCCTGTTACAGTGGCTAATTAGCCTGTTTTCCCTGGAAATTGGTGGACATTACTGCCAAAAACATCAAAAGCATCCTGTCTCATGTTGTAGGTGTCCTCTTATGGTGGTTACCTCACCTACCAGACCAAATCCTTCGGCATCCCCAGTGAGGGCATGGTTCTTCTGGACAAGCGACCAGACGTGCTTCTCAGTGTGCGTATGACTCTCCAAGCAGTCCGTCACCCATATTGTGGCCCATTTTGATGTGCCAGCCCTCTTGATTTGTCCTGACGTTGTCTCTATAGGGTGACCAGATGACACTGGTGTACTTAGACCCACAATCCCCTGATCCAGACAGACTGTACCAGGGCAGAGTCCAGCTAGTAGAGGTAACTTCATTCTCATCCATTCAGTGACATTGACAGTAGGGCGGCCTAGAAGAGTAAATATGGTTTCTGTTTCCACGTTGTTTTAACCATTCTGCCATTTAATGCTATGAAATGTACTTAAAGAAACTGTAAGTGGTTCTGGAAGTAGAAAGAGTACAGTAGATTATTTGTCTAAACCGGCATTTGAA
Source organism: Clupea harengus (assembly GCF_900700415.2). Classification (NCBI taxonomy): domain Eukaryota; kingdom Metazoa; phylum Chordata; class Actinopteri; order Clupeiformes; family Clupeidae; genus Clupea; species Clupea harengus. The sequence goes on from NC_045176.1 coordinate 11,032,699, forward strand.
ATATTACTTATTTCTTTCCTTTAGAGTTAAGTGAATACCAACCACATGTAGCTGGTATGCAATGATCATAACTGACTGACAAACTTTGCACTTCTGAACTGACTCTGGCTAGCCTAGCATAGCTACGTACAGAGTTGTGTTTTCTGAACCCCTGAGCAGACTCACTTAGATGGGTATTCTCTTCCTCAGGGTAACCTGCGTCACGCCGGCACCCGACGGCCGGTGTCGCGGGAGGAACTGCTGCGGGTGCTGGCTGCACTGGAGGACCTGCGTGTGCGTGCCATGCACTTCACCCAGAGCCAGAGACTCAGTCTGGGGGAGGTGGGCCTGGAGGAGGCCAGCAGCACAGGCCGGGGGGGGCCAGCCAGCACCGTGGAGGTGTGCTCCTGCCCCCCCGCCTACAGCAGAGACTCCTGCCAGGTGAGGGCCAGTGAACAGGGCCTGGGGCCGGGATGGGTGGATGGGGCACGGCATTTGATGCCAAACATGATGTTCAAATCTCTGTAGCAAAATATGATGATCTATAGTCTCACTATAGCAGCACTAATGTCTCGAAGGACCAGTATTGAAATACGGTGAGATGCGATTAGTAGGTCATTCAGATCTTTGTCTAAGGCCGTTTCAGTGCTGTGATGGGCTGTGTAAGGGAGAGATCCCTTTGATGTAGAGAGATATTTGGGTTTATGGGAGCTATCTGAGTGGACGTTTATAGGAAGACGCTGATGTTTCTATCCTTTCGCCCAATAATGCACCGTTTCCAGCGAGAGACTGGATCGCTGAACATCTCACTCGCAGAAATCTGCGTGTGTTTTGTAATATGCCAGTTGCCATAGCACAGAGAAACAGGAAATGTATAATGACACCCTGGATTTTTACATGAGAAGCTACGCAGTGCTACGTGATTGTGCTGTGTGTCTGCCCCAACACGCCCAGACACACCCTTTCTGCAGTGAAGAAGTCGTTCTGACGGGGGAGTTCGTTCCTGAGCGCAGAAGCCCACAGCTGACGCGGCGCATGGAAATCTTTGTAAAAGTGTCGCCTCGGGGAAAGAATTTCCCGATTGCCAAAAGACGGTCTAATATCAGTCACTACTCCCATACAGACTGCTGTGTTATGGCAACAGCTGACTGAAATAACTCAAATACACAGGGCATGGGGATTCTGGAACAATGTGAGCAGTGAATGGAGGATGATGATACCAGCTTTAAAAGCATATGCTTTGGAACATCACACTGAAAATGTCAAACCACCACTGAACAAGCCAACATGATATTAGAGATTTCTTTGAAGGACAGCAAAATTGGTCAGAAAATCATATTCAGGGTAATTGGATAAGACTAGAAAATCATCAGTAGCTGGCGTACAGTATCAATGTAGCATTGCGTATTTGGACAGTGTTGTTCTTCTCACAAAAGAAAAGGGCACTAAGCTAATCATTTGAAAAAGTGTCTCCTCTTGATTTCAAGGCTTTTATTAATATCTACAGGCAGACAGTTGGCAATGTCATACACAATCTCATTAAGTTGCCTTGAGATGAGATTGAGATGCCGAGATGCTACTGTTGGGGGAGGGGGGGTGATCATGTTCAGACTTAGGATGAGTGATGTTTTTTTCCTGTTTTGATGTTGCTCCTGGGCTCCAAACCCAGAAGAAGGTGACGAGGCCCTCGACGGGTGTGGCCACAGGAAATAGCTAATGTGTAGCCTGAAGCGCTAACGAAAGGAGCAGTGCCCTAAAACATTGCTTGGGCGTGGCATCTGAGGCAGTGTTACTCACAAACCGCATCCAGACACTGTTTGTGTGTCTTTAGGGAGCGGCAGCCCCACTCTGGTGTGCGTCTGTGTGTGTGTGTGTGTGTGTGTGTGTGTGTGTCGGTGTGTGTTTGTGTTGTGTGATTCAGGTGTGAGTACATCAGCAGCAAAGTCTGACTGTTCAGTTGACGACACGCACTAATCAAAACACGCAGGGAAAGGAAAATTTAACAGATATAGATAAGTTGTATTCAACACACAGATACAAATACACACATATATACACAAATGTACTCAAACACACACCTATATACACAAATGTACTCAAACACACCCTGCCCCCCCCCCCCCCCCCCCCCCCCCCCCCCCCCCCAGATAGTTTGATTGAAAGGAAAGGTAAAATATCCCTAACTTATTCACACTCCTCAGTGCAATAGAGACCTTCATGTTGAGGCTTGAACCCATCTGGCAGAACAGGGCTCTTATCTGAAGGAGTTTTACGCTGTTTATACTAGTATGTCCTTGACTGAAGTTGCTCTAGCTTGACCCTTTACATGAACGGTTTTTGATTGTCTGTGTGTGTGTGTGTGTGTGTGTGTGTGTTTGAATCAATATGAAATCATGACCGAGTGTGTGTTTTATTCCATCTCAAATATTTCATCTTCGTGAGTGAACAGGAGAGTGACTTGCGTGTGTGTACAGACATTCCCAAGGAGGGTGAGAGTGTATGTGAGTGAGTGTTACTCACTGTCTCAGGTATGGGTGTGTGTGCGGAGGAGAGGGGCGTGTCGCTGCCTCCCTGCCTCCCTGCCCGCTCTATAAGAGAGCGCCGTCTGTGTGTTGGGGAGTTATTATTCTACCAAGACCACACCTGAGGAATGGTGCAAATACACATGGAGACAAACCAATGGAAGAGGACAGTGTTACGGACGGTCATCGTTCTGGCACTGCTGGAGCTTTGCTCAGCGGGGCCCAGACCATTCAGACCATTCAGACCCTCCAGACGGAGGCCACGGCATCCAGGGACCCAACAGGTCCAGTACCCATCAGTGAATGACAGAGGATCGCAACGCGTGGTGTACCCATTACCTAACCAGCAAGGAGGGCAGTGGGTACAGTACCCATCACCTAATGATGACGGGGCACAGAGGGTACAGTACCCATCTCTTAACGATCAGGATTCGCAAAGAGTTCAATACGCTTCTCTGGGTGACAAGGATGCCAGTTCTGCAGTTCAGGTAAAATTAAGGAAATTATTATTTGGAATTTGTATTACTCCTCAGAGGTTTTTTTTTTTTTTGCCTAGAGATCTCTCTGGGACAGATATGGATGTCCACTTCATGTGAATGTCTCCACAGAGGCACCTTGAAATCTGTTATACCCCGTCTTTCATTCAGTTGAATGTTTGGAGAGAAAAGAGCTGCGTCAGGTACACAGTTTGAGTTGCACCGTGTGCTGACAGTTATGGCTCACATGTTCATACTTGCACACGTTTGTGTGTGTTTATGCGTGTTTGTGCGATGTGTTTTTACAGTTATTGTCAGTATTTGTTTTTGTCGTTGCTGTCTCTTTTCCGATTGTTTCGTATGTGGCTGATCCCATACTCTGTACTGTTCAGCAAGAGTAATGGCCATCTCTCTGCCTGTCTCTTGTGTTTCAGAAATGTGCCCGTGGTTTCTATAGAGACAGGAGTGGGCAGCTCCCAGGCAGGTGTGTACCCTGCTCTTGTAACGGCCTGTCGGACAGTTGTGAAGAGGGAACTGGAAGATGCCTGGTAAGACACACACGCACACACACACACACACACACACACACACACACACACACACACACACACACACACACACACACACACACACACACACACACACACACACACACACACACACAGACACCACCACCACTCCCACACTGACGGTAAGCCACAGGCATTGAGTCAGTGTCTAGTCTTCTCCACAGCAGGCACTGCCAGGGGCATGTCTATGGGCACCCACCAGCCTGTGATTAGCTCACCACATGGCATGTGATGGAGTCATTAAGGACCAACACAAGAACTATACACCTTGTTAACTGAACGATTACAGACATTAAGGCAAGAACACGTCCTTGTTAGCTCGACCGGCCAGCATTGACTTCCTTAGGTCCAAGGCAAAAATCAAGCTGAAGCTGGTCCATCTCATACAAAACTGAGGGTTACAGTGTAGTTAGATGGCAGTGGCACAGCGTGTCTGCAGAGTGGATGTGCTGCTCGGGCCCGTGCAGTCCTTTCTCTGCTGTGGGTCTGGGGTGGGTCTGGGGTGGGTGGGTGTGTGTGTTGGTTGGGTGTGTGTGTTGGTTGGGTGTGTGTGGTGTTGCGTAAGTGTGGCTCATGATGGGGCCTGTGCCAGCCCTTTGGGCCCTGGAGCTGACAGACATGGTCACACATGAGAGCACAAACACCCGGGGTCCGTCTAAAACAACACACACACACGCGCACGCACACACACACACACACACACACACACACACCCACACACACACACACACAAACATAGATCTGAACACGTATGCAAACAAAAGGCTTTCAGTAAGAGCCAGTCTCCTGTGAAGAGGCAGCCCATCAGGAGCAGCAGACAGCTGAGAGTGGGGCGTGGAGGAGGAGGACACAGGGAGAGTTGATCAGGCAGAGCCTTTACTACACCGGAGACTCTGAGGCAGGAGCTGGTTATGTATTGGGAGCCATATATGACACAGTGGTTGGATAGAAGACAGATATCCAGTGAACTGAACATTGTGGACCAGAATCCCTCTCATCCACTTTTTAGTCTCGGGAAGCTGAACAACCCATCGCAATTAAACATTTTCTATTGTGCAGCTAGTAATGACATCCTGTAAACATTAGGGTATTTGTTATTGAAGCACAGTGAAGTTCTTACGGTGATTTGTAGGAGAGTATTTACTCAGTCATGTGTGTGTTGTTTTTGTCTTTACCCAGAATTGCCAACACAATACTGCTGGGGACCACTGTGACCGCTGTCAGGAGGGTTACTATGGCAACGCAGAGCGCAGAACTTGTCGGTCATGCCCCTGCCCACACGAGTCCAACAAGTGAGTATTACCTAGACAACTTACGGATGCTCTGCTTTTGTCCAACTGTGATGTCTTTTCATTGGCACTCTATTGCCATAATAAACATGTGGGTGTTTCTCTTCTTTATAGTTTTGCTGTTGACTGCAGTCAAGTCTCTAGTGGAAGATTCCAGTGTACCTGCAAACCAGGTTACACAGGCGAAAGATGTGAGAGGTGTGTATCCAACCAAACGCAAAAGCCTATAGAGGTTCTCATGATCTTGTCATTTTATGTGTAAACTGCTCTCCATAATGCTCCCTTTCGTTTGTACAGCTGTGCTCCAGGTTACTACGGCAATCCCCTGGCTTATGGAAGCAGCTGTCGTCCTTGCAACTGTGACGGAAACCCTGGAAACTGTGACTCCAAGACTGGAGGTCAGTGGGTGGCAGTACAGTAACATTTTGTCAGGCACTGCTCCCAGTACGCCCATATAATGTGTCCACTTTCAAGCACGGATGCTGTGTCAGTGTGATATACATTGCCGGGTAGTGTGGGGATGTGGGTGGATTGAGTCGCTCTGGGAGATTTAAGCTTTTTTTTTTTTTATCACTTGTGCCTTTAGTTTGCAAGAACACCTTGGACCCCAAAGACACCAACACAGATGAACAGTGTTCAGGTGAGTGTTCCTGAGTGACTTTACAGTAGAAATGTGAGGCCAGCCGGCAGACAAGTGTGTGACCTTCTTGTGCGCATTTGCAGAGTGTGACAACTGTGCGCAGACATTACTAAACGATCTGGAGAGGCTGGATGATGAGCTGGTGCGGATCAAGTCTCAGCTGGAGAAGGCCAATGCCAGTACCTCCTCTCAGGAGCGCCTGAAGAAGCTGGAAGAAGCCATCACTGCTGCCAAGGTTCGCAAGCCTCTCTCTCTCTGTCTTTCTTCCTCCCTCTCCTCTCCTTCTCTATCTGCCTCCCTCTCCTCTTTATCTAACTGTCTGTCTCTTTTCCTTCTGTACTCCACACCAATATGGGCTTGTATTTCGGTGTACATCTACGGTATAGTTATATCTCTTGTCACCTCAGAGAAAAATCCAGGGGTAATGAATTGTACCCCACATACATATGGTGCCAAAGACATGGTTAGGCTCATAACACCGCATGGCTTCTTTAAACACAAATATCCACATGTGAAGACAGTGTTTCTGGGAGTCTATGTTACATTTGGAATTTCACAACTTTACCCAGTCATTTTGAGGGTACTTCAAAATTGCTGTAAAAATTGTCCACACATGCTTCACTTACTTACATTTGCGGTATAATGTATTACACCAGCAACGTTGTTTTGTTTACCAGTTGTTCGTCAGTTATTGCTATGTGTGGTTTCATAATCACAGAGGAATGGGATGAGATGACTGCGGTCAGATAGCAATCTGGAACATTCTGTGGGAGCACCTCATCGAACGTGTGAAGTGAAAAGAGGTGCCCCAGAGGCTTAGTGAAGGTTGCTGATTATTATAACAGCAAAACCACATCTGAAGCTTCTGCACAACTGCAAAACTTTCTCATTTTGTTAATAACATGTTGCACTTTTGTTTGACTTTTTTTTTATGTTCTTTATCTTTCCTAGGTGGTGGTGAACACCTTCACCTCCACTGTAAACCGTCAGACGATGAAAGTGACTGAACTGGAGAAGGACACCCAGACCCTGAAAGATGACATCAACCAGCTGAAGAAGCAGGTAAATTATTTAGGCATGCAACTGTAATGCAACAGATGTAGTTGTCAATAGGCATCTCGTATCCTTCTACTCCTTCAAAACAACTTGATAAGAGCCCCAATTCACGCTTGATTCGTGTAGAATATCATGAGCCAGTCGTGGTATATGGGGGAAAGACACTATGTAAAGGGACACTGTTCACTTTGATGACAATGTGCAGGCTGAAAAGAAGGAACAAGAAGCTGACAAGGCCTTGGATGATGTCGAGGACACTCACCAGAGAGCTAAGAACCTGAACACCCAAGCCCAAACCATGTTCAAGAAGATTCAGGGTAGGTGGTATTTTTTGTTGTTGTATTTTTATTCTTCTTCAAATGTCTGCCTCGAATGCTTTTTTTGGTCAAATATTAGGAAGATATGAATACAACGCTTCCAGAAGGATAGTTGCTGCAGTGCCATGTCTTACTCACTCTTGTCTGTCTCTCTTGCTGTGCTGTCAGATCTGCTGAAGCAGCTGCAGGATGCAAGCTCTAACGGAGACTCAGTGGCTCCAGATCAGCTGGACAAGTTGCAGGAGGAGGCCGAGCGTCTGGTGCAAGAGATGAAGGAACGCAACCTGACGGATCAGAAAGATGCAGCGGAGAAGGAGAGAGAGCAGGCCCGCAAACGTGAGGTTCCCCTCTGCACACACACACACACACACACACACACACACACACACACACACACACGCACGCACGCATTCATATACATGCACATGCAGAGATGTCCATTTCCAGCATGACCACTGGATTACATGCCAGTAGCCTGTAGTCTTGAAAAAAAAGGTCATCATAGAAGTAAAATGATCTGATGCAATAGCAATGCTTGTGTGATCCATCTTGAATATGGACTAGTCAACATGCTGTTTTGTGACCACAGTTTTGGACTACATCAAGAACAATGTGACAAAGCAATGCGATCGGAACCAGGATGCAGCGAAGAGGATTGAGGGGCTCCTGAAAGACTACGAGGCGAAGCTCAAAGACCTGGAGGAGGCCCTCAAACAGGCTAAAGACTTGGTGGCGAAGGCCAACAACCAGAACAGTCTCAACTCCGAGGCTATGGAAGATCTTCTGGTAATGACAAATACTTCATTAACTACCAGTCCAATACCCAGACTCATTATTTAATGCTTGGGGGGAAAACACATGATTCATTTGACTTAATGGAATATATGGTTTATAAACAGAACCGCATTGAGGACTTGGAGAAAGAGAGGGATGAGGTTGCTGACCAGATGGCCATGGCCAAGGAGCAATTGAAGGACACAAGAGACCTGCTGACAACCCTGGATGACAGCAAAAAGGTAATGCCATCCTGGTGACTGCTGCCTTGCATCCTAACCCCACATATCAGAAAGCACTCCATATGCACAATGTTCTTTGTACTGATCTCTGCCTTGCGATGCATAATCAACCAACCCTCGGTTTTTCGAAGGCAATTTGTGTTGTTATGGCGCTATATAACTTCAAATTGAATTGAATTGAATTTCCACATCCACCATGCCATGGCAAACCCAGAGCGTTGAGCCGTCACACCCGTCTTTGGTTCCACATTCCTTAGTGCACAGACAGGTAGTGGACGTACTGTGGTGGTGGATGCGCTGCACCCCCACAGACTGAAGTCAGATGTCAGGCTGGAACTTGCTGCTGACTCCGATAGTGATCAGCTCTCAATGTACCGTCAAGGAGATGTGTGGGTATTTTTCCCACCCACCACCCGCACCGCATTCTGACACCCCAGTGTCTCTGTTCTGTGCCCCGACAGGAGTACGAGAGACTGGCTGCTCAGCTCGACGGGGCCAAGACCGACCTGACCAAAAGAGTCAACGAGATCTCCCAGGCGGCAGCCAAAGAGGCCCTTGTGAAGAGGGCAGAGGAGCACGCCCAGCTACTGAGTGATCTCGCTAAACAGATGGAGAAGTAGGACTTCTTTCTTGCCGTCCATTCAGAAGTTTTCCTGTTGTGTTTTCATCTTAACAATAGGAACATATAGCTTTATTTCAGAGTAATGGCTGTATGGGATAACCTGTTCATTGTTGTCTGTCCAAGCCATGTCTTTGTTCCCTGGCATGTCGTTTTTTCGTGCGTGTTCCCATTGCCTGTTTCAGCAAGCAGCACATGCTCTTTGTACATTCAGCCATATTAGTTTGTTCTCTCTTCTCCTGCCCTGGCCTTTTGTGAGAATACTAAGGCATGTGTTAACATGTTGCACATCTCATGTTCTCTGCTAAAGAGGAGACTGACAGATCACTGCAGGGGAGAGTGGAGGGAGCTTTTAAGTCAGTTATGAGTTAGGCTAACACCTTGCTACTGATTTTACACACCAACTCATTTGTTAGTCCCCCCCCTGTAGAATAGAAGGGTAGTATTTGTGTATCCCTCTGTCCCTCACTTAATTGGTCATTTAATTCCCTTAATTGGTTAACTTTCTACTGCACACTCTGTGTCTCGAGATCATCATACGAAGCTCTCCTCTCCACCTTGCAGGGCAGTGAACGACTCGAGCGGCAGTGACAATGTGCGCAACGCCTTGGCAGCCATTGACGCCTACAAGAAAATCACAGAGACAATCAACGCTGCCGAGAAGACGGCCAAAGAGGCTAAAGAGGCAGCAGCCAAGAACTTTGAGGTACTGAGGTCCTCCAGCAGTGGATCCCATTACGATACACCCACACACACATTATTGCCAGGGTGACTGACAGCTCCCCCCCCCCCCATGTCTTATTTTTTCAGGATGTCAAGAAGATGGGTCTGGTCCAGCAGGGCAAGACCCTGAAGGGAAAACTGGACAAGCTTTTGCAGAATGCCTCTTCCGCAGACACACGTCTCAAATGTATGTAGCAAATTCAGGAGTTTGTCAAGTAGGGTGTGCTTTGGGCCAGTGGCTCAAGAATTCATTCTGTTTTACTGTTATGCCATTGGAAGGTTCACGGCATCATGGGTTGTATTCCTTGTGCTGATATTCCAGGGTGGTTGGAAATGTATTTTATTGTTATGCTGTGTCCTTTTCAGCTGCTGTCTCTGAACTTGCTACGATGAAGAAACGTCTGGAAGGTGCAAACAATAAAAAACAATCACTGGAGACAGACCTTCAAAAAGCTCAAGATGAATTGAAAGGCATCCAGAGAGGTAGCGTATGAGATTTCGAGCTAACTCATTAGTTATGTGAATGCAATGAATCTGGACTGTGACAAGGCATCGCTGTGATGTGCAATGATCCTGTTCTCTCTGTGTAGACAATATTGCCAGCATGATTGATGAGGCCAAGAAAGCAGCGGCATCTGCCAATGACACTGCCACCAGTGCCATGGATAGGCTGGATGACATTAAAAAAGAGGTGGGGAAGATCAACGTCACCCCTGGACAATCCAACCTGGACAGTGTGCTCAATGAGGTGGACAAATCAGGTGTGTGAGAGAACCAATTGTATGCTTTCAGTTGGTGACAGCTTCTCTGCAAACGCTCCTTTTAGGTAGTAAAAAAAAAAAAAAAAGGATCAGCGTGTTTTTACTTTTGTTTGATTACAGTGTTAATGTGTTAATGATTTCACAGTGAAGAATCTGAGCAGCACCATCCCATCTCTGCTGGATAGGATTAATCAGATCGAGGAGCTCAGTTCGCAGGCTGGCCCCATTGCCAACGTGTCGGAGAACATCAAGAGGATCAAAGAACTCATCGAACAGGCCAGAGACGCTGCCAACAGGGTAAGGCTGTGAGACCGAAACTCCCTGAAAGCTTGGATGGATAGATGAATGTTTGAAAGAATGAATGAGTTAATGACGGAATGGAGGGATGTATGGAAGCATAGAGATAGACAGATGCAATACCTGAAGAAGTGGAGGATTGTTCTGAAACACAAAACACCATGAAAGTGCTATTGCTGATGCTACTTCAATCCCTATGGCAGGTTGTCGTCCCCATGAAGTTCAGCGGAGACAGCCACGTCGAGCTGCGCCCCCCAAGGAACACGGATGACCTGAGGGCGTACACGACCCTCTCCCTGCTCCTGCAGAGGCCTGAGGGGAGAGGCGATGGCTCGCGCAGGCGAAGGCTGACCAGCGTGGACGTCGGGGATCTGTTCGTGCTCTACCTTGGGAACAAGGATGTGAGTTGTCATGTTTTATTTTCTTATTCTGGCCCATATCTGGTTCACTGAAATGGAGGCATTGTGGAAGTTATCAGATGGGCATGTCAAGAGTCCATTATGCACATCCCGCATAGATCATGCTGGAGCTGTGTGTACTTGACGGTGCAATGCTTTTTACTAAACCAACACTATTGCGCACGTTCACCTTCAGGTATCCAGTGACTACATTGGTATGGCTTTGAGGAGTAATGTCCTGTACACAGTCTACAAACTGAATGGGGTGGAATATGAGATCAAGTCAGATGTGATCACCGAATCAGAAACTGAGCCTGCCTTTTTCGACAAGGTGGATTTCCACAGGTAAGATGACATTCGACTCTGTAACTCAATAAATAGACACATATAAATATATAAATAACACAAACTGCGCTTTCAGTAATCAGTTTAGCGTAATCAAATGTCATTATACAGTTCAAACAACACTTGCTCTTCTATTGCGGGTTGATATCTTTTTGTTTGTTTGTTGTTCCTAGAATTTACCAGGATGCTGAAGTCATCTTAACTAAGTTATTTACCACCAATGACCCGCTTGACGCCCAGTCAGTCAAAACACAAGGAGAGGAGACCAAAAACCTCCTGGACATCGATCCCAATGATGTAGTCTTCTATGTGGGGGGTTACCCTGACTCCTTCACTGTAAGTCCTGCTCAATGTGAATTCAGTGATACGTCTAACACACCAACATGACTGCATTTTTTATTGACCAATTTTTTGTTCTTCACATGTTTGTCTTTTTCTTTCTTTCTATTTTCTTTCTTTCCTCCTTCTTTCTTTCTTTTGTTCTTTCTCTCTTCTCAGCCGCCAAAGTCACTTAATTACCCTAAATACAAGGGCTGCATAGAGCTCTCATCTTTCAATGAGAGATTCATTAGCCTCTACAACTTCCAGAAGGCAGTGAACATTAAGGAAACACCCTGTAAAAGGTAAGGACTAAAAAGAGTGAAATAATATATGCAATGCTAGACAACAAATGAAACATCAACTGAAACATTAAATAAAAACACATCATTCAGTCACATGACATGTTATCGTATGATACAATGATATTTTAGGCACGACTGAACCAAAACACAAATACAACTTTTCAAAGCTAAATGACAATTTTTGGTTGCGTAAAATGAATTAATTTGTTCACCACATTCTCCATTGTCCTCTGCAGGTATGTGCCGTCCTTGGTGTCTGACTACTTTGAGGGCACTGGTTATGCAAAGGTGGACCTCGAGCGGTACCAAAGCTCCAGTCGCATCATCATGCTCCAGCATGTCACCACGCGTTCTGAGAATGGCGTGCTGTTGTATGTTGGCGATGAGGTGAGACCCATTCATCAGCTAATCCTTCATCCGGGGCTTCTTTTTCCCCCACCAGTTTCATTGGTTTAGAGGGTTAAGGATAAGATGTTATAGTGCTAAGCTTTGGAATCACATTCATAAAACCACTGTTGGATGACCTCTGCTGTGGCATGTTGCCGTGTGACCTTGATTTAACTGTGTGTGTTTTTCTTCTCCTTCTCTTAGAACTCTTACTACAGCATTAGTTTGGAAAAGGGTCACTTTGTGCTGCATGGTCGAGTGAACGGTAAAGACCTAACGCCAGAGAAGAGTACGATAAAAGTCACTCCCTTGGTAAGAGCAGTCATACGATGCATAGCAGCCAAATCCAGCCTTATATATTTGGATGTGGCATTATGTACTGTATAGTAACCCAGGATAACCATCATTTCTATTTTTCTCCATAGGCAAAGGAGTTTCTTGTTGTGCTCAGCAAATCAGACAGTAGCATCAAGGTCATCTATGACCGTGCCCCAGTGCTGGATGCAAACTACGTTCCTGGAGACTTCAAGGAGTACTACATTGGAGGTGTGCCTCAAGGACTCAGGGAAAAGTAGGTGGAAATGAAACGCAGAAGGCATACACCATCCTCTGATAAGATCTTTTCCATCAAACAACTGTAGTCTGGCATTGGCCAGCAGCAGTAATATATTTTAAATGTTAAAAATATAAGACGACAAAGCAGTTAAGGCACTTGACCCTTGATGGTTTGTGTTTCCTGATACAGATTCAATGTTCAAATCCCGCCCCTGAAGGGCTGTGTGAAGACGGTGAAAGTCAACAGTGTAAACTCACCTTTCACGGAGAAAGTGGGTGTCGGCAAGGGCTGCAAACAAGACTTCCTGGTAAGAGCATGTGGTTTAGAGGGTGGAGGCAGTTTCAAATACTCACGGAGGTCCCTAATTCCCTGTGTTGTTTAACTTGCTCCCCATCATTAACTACTGCTGGTAGTTATTTCCATCAGTGTGCAGAAATGGCTTGCATTCACCTTGTTTTACTTCTACCAGCTTTTCAGCCCACATCTCCCATCACCATTCTGATCAAAATAAAAATAAAAATTGCTGTGCTCTATACTGGATGTGAGTGTGGCGCATCTCACCTTAGCTTTATTCTGCAGGCGTCTCGTAAGGCTGAGCTCAGCTCAGGAAGCTCTCTGGAAGCAGCACTCGATACCTTCAGCCTGGCTGGCGACGTCATGGTGTCCCTGGGCTTCCGAAGCACAGAGGCTGATGGCCTCCTGCTAACAAAGAGCGAGCAGGTCAGTCAGACATCTTTACCTTGTCTTCCACCGTCGTTCCTTCATAATGTGTCAAAATTGTTACCTATGTAGACATGGAATCATTAAATGTTCATGTAATTTTGTCTCAACAGGGAACAGGACTAGAACTCTCCATGGTCAATGGTCATGTTGTGCTGAAGTTTGCTGGCACTACCTTCAAGTCCAAGGCGCAGTACCAGGATGGAGAATGGCATTATGTGACCGCTAGGAAGCAGGGCACAAGGTATGATGAGAAACTGAATTTAAATGGGCTGTATGTTTAATGTCCTCCATAAGTTGTGTGACATAATGACATGCCTGAGATACTTGACAATAACTGTATTGTTATTATACTGTCAAGTATTGAGCACTTATGTGTTGGGCACTTTTGGCGATGTTGACATTCCATGTCCATACAGACTATTTGTCAGTATCTCTGCATTGCAGAAAAATTGTATGGGAAATTATGCAATGAATTGCACTACTGGGACAATGTTAGAAGCTATTTTTCTCTGTCATTTAAAGCATCGAGTTGCGAATCGATGAGAATGATACTGGGGAGAAACAACCAGGCACGTCAAGCCTCAGCAGCAACTCAGAAAATGTCTTCCTGGGGAAGACCACCTTCAAGGGCTGCCTCTCCAACCTCTACACAAGAAGGTCACTACTTGTCCTATGGTTTATTGCAGTAGCTATTTGTTATTAAAGTTTTGCTTTAAGTATTGCTAAAACCACAGCCATCATGGTTGAAGACTTCATCATTCAACCATCTTTACAACAGCACTTTCCTTACTCACAGTGTATATCTCTTCTGTTATAGGCCAGATCGTCTGTACCGCCCAGAGGACTTCAGCACATTCTCCAGCACAGGGGATGTGATGCTGGATGTGTGCCACGCTGAGAGACAACCAGAAAAAATGCTGGCCAGTCGCAACTACAGCAACTCAAGACAGGTGCGGGATGCTTTCTCCTTTTTTCATACTTTTTAAAATGGTCTGTATAATGACGTGTTGAGCCATTTTCAACCCAATACATGCAGAGCTTTATAAAAAGGTATATTTTGTCAATATTAATACAAGCATTGATGTGTTTCATCACAGTTCAGTCGCATAATTTCGTTTTCAGCTCAGAAAACCCATTTGAGGGTGCAATTACACTTTAATGAGGTTGAATGAAACGACCAGCTCTGAAGGAAGACCGTGCGGCTCCTCGCTGTCCCTGCACTTACTGTGCTGATTGTTCACACCATGTTGTACTGCTTTGTTTCCAGAGCTGAAGAGACAGGAGGAGAGGTGGACTAATGAGGCGTTTGCATCTGCCTGCCCCCCCCCCCCCCCATCCCTTTTAACAAATAAACACTCTGACTCATTTCAACCACCCTGTGATTCTTGTCTTCTCCATCTTGATGTTTGCATGCTTTTGTGCTGATTTTTTCAAATCCCTCTTTAAAGTCTCCTGACATTTTACATTTTCTCTATGTGGATTCATGCTTGGCCAGAAGTGAGTTTTGATATTTCATGACGATGTCCAAACATCTGAAATCAACCTGATCTTTTTTATGCCACATCAGCTTTCAACAGTAAAATGCATCCTCATTCACCATGTACACAATAATAAACTGCTTCATCCATACACCCAAGCATCTCTGAGCCTCCTGCTTTTATAAGCTCTGATTCTTTCTCACCCCACTCCCACTGTTTAGGACTCTTCATTTAATGAATGAATGTAATAGTCTCAGTGTCTTCCCATCCTATTCATGGGCAAGAGATTTACTCTGTTGCCACTGGCAACAGCTTCATATGAAAACAGAGCTGCACAGATGAAGTAGCAGTCACTGGACTCTGGGTTGGTCATCTGGACTCTAAAACTGTATAAAATATTTATCACACTGATATTTTGAAGTCAGTGTCCTACCGCCTATCAAAATTATTTTCCTTTTCACTCACCTATGCCCAAACCATATCTCATTCAGTTTCCAACCGAACAATTCTAATATGCAGACTGCCCAAATCTGCCTAACATAATGTGTGCATGTGGATGTCTGCACGTGTGTCTGCAGTATGTAGATGTACTCACATGCCCGTGTTTACTTCTGTGATGTGTCTGTGTGCGCATCTTCAGGTTTTCCTATTTACTGTAGTACCCACACATGCATATCCACATGTAAAAACAATCCATCCTTCATATCACTTGGTCAATCAAATCACATGTGTGCATCGCGGGCCCTCACAAATGGTTATCTGTGAAAGTCAGATATTCAGCATATTTGTTGGCTTCTGACAGGAGATAAAGTGATGATATAATTCATCTCACACTAAGCAAGCTCTCACAGTAGAAAAATGTGCTGTGTAAGGCGATACGAGGTGATGTTAGTGCCCGTCACCCTTATCTATTTTGTCCAGGGACTATAGTATTACATACATCATTGAGTCCGTGAATACCTTTGAATACAGACACATCTGTACTATTCACTTTGATAATTACTTGTGGCAGTATTTTTCAAACCAAACAAAAAAAATGTATATTTGTCATTGGAAGACCCACAGCATCTCAAATGTATGGCAAACCTGTGTTCAGTATCAGGTAGCCTCTTGACAAAAATTACATATTTCATAATACATGAAATACATCACAGCATAAATAAAACCCAAAATGTGATGGAATGCAGCCACTACAATTGAGTATGAGCTCTGATTGGTGTAAAAATGAGCCTGGCCTGGCAGGGTGCAGTTGTGGTACCCTGTAGACCCGGCTCCAAGGCCGGGGCGGGGTGGTGGGGGGTAATTTCTTGCTCACTTCGCTATACTAAACATGAGGGTAGTAGTTTCAGAGGGGTGTCTTGTCAGTCTAGTTTAGGTATCGAGTCACGATTAATTCAGCCTTGACTTGTTACCCAACACAAACCTCAGTTAAATCATCATGCTGAAGATATGCAAAGAATTTGTTTGTTGAACCATTTCAGTATTAACCTGCATAGAAACCTACAGTCTAGACAAGTCAGAACCGGAGTTTGTGTGTGTGTGTGTGTGTGTGAGCATGTCATAAGGCTATCAGATGTGAGGTCTTACCCTACTGCCAAAGCACAGCATTTAGTTTTAAATTCGGTGTCCTGTATGTGAAAAACCACCAGACTCCAGAGACAAACTCCAATGACTCTAAAATGAGCATATAACTGTCCTGCACGCTATTCATGAGGATGATGGTTAACATGGTTAACACGTGTCAAATTGTTCATGATGAGAACTCTCTCCAGATTTCTTTTTTGGTTCCTGCAGTTCAACTCTAAAATGTGTTTATACAGTGCTGGTGATAGTGCAGTGTCTTGTATCTGGCAATGCTCAAGTTTTAAATGGACTTTAAATGCTAAAATGCTAACTAACATGCTTCTCACTTACAGACCTGCAATTAATGAAAACCTCTCCTGGTGTCTTTTTAATGGAGTGTTTGTGTTTTCAAAGGACTACAATAAGGAGACTGATGTCTCTGGCTGCTCCTCACCAACACAAGTGAAGCAGGCGTATTACTTAGGGGGTGTTGCCAGTGGCCTTACATACAAAGTCTCCCAACAGGACCTCCAAAACAAGTGAGTGGGCATTTTGCATCCCATCACACTGTACCATCTCGTGAGCTGTACTTCATTTTCCATTTGAACATGGAGTTCAAAGGTCCCAAACAAGGGTGCTTTCATTGATCTCTCTTCTCTTACTGTTTTTTTCTTTCTAGACCCCATTTCTCTGTCGATGTGAGAACCACGTCAGCGGAGGGCTTGTTGTTCTATGTCGGTTCTAAGGAGGATAATGGTCATCTAGCCCTGTACATGTCCAAGGGAAGAATCCGCCTCTCTGTCCGTCGCAGAAGGGAAATCTTCAACAGAGAGAGGTACAATGACGGAAAGTGGCACACCGTAAGTAAACCCCCGGAAGGATGACCAGCAAAACCTGCTACGATATGAGAGAATTGGCCTACATTTTGTATTTCTAAATGCTTGTTATATTCCCTTAGCTATGTCATGTTGGAATGATTGGAACGCTATTAATACCAACTCTGTTTGACCTGACCACTTTGAGCAGGTGATCTTTAGCTTGGAGAAGAGGAGGTTCCGTTTGCTGGTGGATGGGATCAGGGCTCAGGATGGAGTGCTCAACCATGAGGAGATCTCAGATATAAAACTCGTCTCCCCACTCTACTTGGGCCGCACCCCAGCATCTTTACATCAAGAACTAGAGGTGATCATGTCTGCACACAGAGGCTTACTTGTGCTTTGTTGCTGGTAACCGAATGCTACAGTAATGGGCTATATTACAGAGCCCCCAATTTATTTCCTTTGATGAAAACTTTAGCAGAAGGGCTGTATGTATGCTGAAGAAGACCCTGATATGGCTAGCCTTAAAAACATTCTCATTATGGGCTATTTTGTGTAGAATTTTGAGTCAAAAAACTAAAAAAACTCAATCTATTGTAGAATATGTCTGTAATATAATAAAGCATGGAGAAGGTTGAAAGGGGTGTGCAGACTTTCTGGCTTGACTGTATGTTGAAGAAGACCCGGATATGCCTAGCCTTAAAAATCCTTCAATTGTTTTTTTTTTAGTTCATTTGGGAGCGTTTTGAACATTTTGCCTTTTTTGTTTTTAGTGGAAGAATCTCCCCAAGCAAAGCGTGGTTGGCTGTGTTCGCAATTTTAAGATGAATGGTTTGGCAGCAGGAGAGCCAACCACCAATCATGGCGCAGGCCCCTGCTTTGACGGACAGACAGAAAATGGGGGTTATTTCTCAGGGAATGGGGGATATGTTATCATTGGTGAGTCATCCTATAATTAAATTGCTGTCCTTGTTCAATTGCAGTCATATATAGCACTGGAGTGACATTTCAGAATCAGAATTAGGTTTTATTGGCCAAGTAAGTTTGCACAAACAAGGAATTTGACTTGGTAAAGTGGCTCTCAATGTGCTTACACAAAATATACATTACAACACAATACAAAACAAACTGTGCAACAGTGCAACAGTGCAACAGTGCAGCGGTCTAAGAAGTTTAAAAAACATATACAAGGCGGTATGGCCATATACAGTAGCTGTGAAATGTTACACAACAATAGTGCAAAGAAGAAGTGGAGAGTGCAAGAAGTGGTGTTGTGACTGATAATTACTGGATGTACGTTTTATCTACAGTTTGTTTTTGTGTTCTTGCAGATGAATCCTTCGTTGTGGGCCCGAGCTTTGAGTTGGTATTTGAGGTTCGGCCCAGAAACCTAACAGGGGTCCTCCTCCATGTTGGCAACCATCACCACCTCACTCTCTACATGAGAGCAGGGGAGGTAAGTTCCTCTGAATGCTGCTCTCATGAAAGCCTCTGTGTACTCCGATATTCACTGCAAACTGAACTCCCATGAGACTTTGTAGTTGAGTGTATTACTGGAACTCCTTCACAGATGGTGGCACAGGTGGATAATGGAGCAGGGATATTCAGTGTTTCTGTGCGGCCGAAGCAGTCGCTCTGTGATGGGGCATTTCACCGAGTGGCAGGTACTTCATATTAAGACAGATGTTTGATTGTGCACATCTAAAAGAATCATGTCAGATACTTTTGTATTTGTTTATCATGGCGTATAGGTGAACACAAAGCCGTTCACCCCCTGGGATTGTTACAAATAGTAGGCAGAGCTTTGTTTTCGCACGGGCTCATGAATGTTTCTTCTCTCAGTGATTAAGCGGAAAAACGTTGTGGAGATGCACGTAGACACAGATGGAAACTATACAATTGGCTCGGCATCCTCCACAGACACCATGACCAAAGACCCTCTTTATGTGGGCGGCATTCCAGGTGAATACATCCATAAAATATTAGTCAATTTTGGCATTAAAGTCAAATGCAAAAGCTTTTTTTATTTTTAGATTATGTATGCATAATATTATGCGTTATGTAACATTCCACTTTTCCTCTCCTTCTTTATTGTGTACAGGCACTTTCAAGGGTGTAGCATTACCCATCAGGACGTCCTTCACAGGCTGTATCCAGAACATGCAGATTAATGAGGAGCTGGTGGCCTTTGAGAGGCTAACCAAAGTCTTTGGCTCAGTGAACCTGCGAGAATGTCCTGCAGGCTGAGACTGATGGTTGTACAGCTCCCGTCCCCCGTGACCTCGCCATATGAGTTCCAGCTGAGACTATTAAGAGTGCATGAGTCTGAAGGAGGGAGGAACTCAAGCGTGCACTCACCCTCTGTGCCTCAGTTGAAAAGACACTGGCTCTAGTGGACATGTGGAGAATAGCAGGCTTCATGTGCAAATGTTTTGTATTTATTTTGTGATAAACTCACATATTTTTGCTTACTGTAAATTTCAAAAATTGTAAATTTGTAATGTTTAATGTTCATGAATGTTACAATTGTGGCCCTTCAATGTTCTTGCAAGTAATGAAATACAGAGCTGATTTTATTTCACGTTGAATTATTATGCTAAAATAACAATTTTCACAACATCAAATCTGTATTTAATTGATCTTCTACCATATAAGCCATGAGAGTCATGCCTCTCAAATCCTTCTAGTCTAGTCTGCATTTACAAAAAAAAGTTTTTCTGCTACAACTCCTAGAAAAATCCTGAAGAGTAAAAAACAAATAGACTACAGTTTTGATAAGGACTTGAGTTTTACACATGAGAGCACTATCCTCAGTCACTATCCTCAATATATTCTGTCTGTTGATAATGAGCCATGAGATTAATAAGATAAATTAGTTTTGGCCTAAGAATTTGATGACAGAGAGCACTATTGGGCAGAGGCTGTGAAATACCTGCTCTGAGAAATACCTGTGAACTGGGATTGACATCACGTCTGGAAAGTAATGTGAAGGACATGAGACCCTTGTGACTGGATGTCAAGGGACTACTCAGAGAGCAGATGACTGTGGGACAGATCTGTGTCAGAGATCCATTCAGTATCGGCCGCCATCAGGACTGGGTTCTGGAACCCACTTCACAAAAAACTTTAACTTTTTCTTTGTCTTGAAGACTACACTTCAGCTAGCCCTGTATCCCAATATGCATGCCATGAGTGATATAACTGTTATGGGTATGACATGGTCTACACACACAAGCGAATTTTCTCCCTGACTTCTCCTTGTTTGTCATTGTGCATGTTGCCTACAATACACAGATTAAACGTGCTTACTTGAGTAGAAATAAGTATAGGAATCTGGTGCTTCATGTGAATAGTTCTGTGGAAGTTTTAGTAGAGCTGTGCACACTGTAAGATAGCAACAGGACTTCTCCCTGGTGGGAGTGCGAACCGAATGTCTCGAAGTGGACACATTGAAGAAAAGAAGACCTCTGGAATTGAGGCTGAGGCTTTGGGTGTCTAGTTTCATTATTGACTATTTTCCCCACTAGAGTGCACTGAGCAGCTTTGCAAATCAAACTTATGTCTACATTTGTGTGGCAGAGACGATTTATATAACCAAATGTATCAAATAAATCTGATAATTTTGTATGTATTTTAACAAGTTTAGGCTTAGCATAGTCTAAACTTAAAACATACATTGCAACCACACTGTCATACGAATAAACCTACCCATTTTACATTTTATTAAACGTAGGCTAATTTGTTATATACTCTGACATAACATGCGTTTGGGTTTATTTATATAAGTGTTTAATTAGTTTGATGAATCTTTTAACCGTCTGCCTGTGCTCATTGGCTAGAGTCATCTTAGGGGAAATGTCGTAAATGTCTTCGAATTCCTGCATGTAGGCTAGCTGTGCACCGGCCAGTCTAGCAGAATGCTAGGGGAGGCTGCATCTGTCTATGAGGAGGCTGAATATGTCTATGATGATGAATAACAAAACAATACCCATTTAAAACATGTATTTACTGTTTGTGTCGTGAAGAAACAACTCGGTTTGCAGTTACAGTCTACTTGAAGTCTTTTCGGCTGGGGTGCAATCGCTATTGAGCTCTCAGGATATTCGTTTGCTGCTGACTGTACCATTTGGATTGCCAAGCAAGCAAGCATTTTAGGGAAGAATTTTATATGTACGCAGTTTAACTCAGAACATCAATTATGGCTGGCCCCGAACCTGTCCAACAAGAGGTTGACGACAATCCAGACCAGATTGACGACGCAGAGCTGGCATTGCAAGGAATAAACATGCTTCTAAACAACGGCTTCAGAGAGAGCGACGAACTGTTTCGAAAATACAGGTACA
This sequence comes from Clupea harengus, assembly GCF_900700415.2. Taxonomy (NCBI): domain Eukaryota; kingdom Metazoa; phylum Chordata; class Actinopteri; order Clupeiformes; family Clupeidae; genus Clupea; species Clupea harengus. Next base: position 11,054,197 of record NC_045176.1, read on the forward strand.
ATCCAGAATAGAATGAATTGAACTTCCCTTTTAGTAGTCTAACGTTAGATGCCCCTTCTTATTTTGCGCGATTGCATTGGCTACTATTGCTGATTACTGACTACTGCCCCTTTTAAGAAACTTTATATTCAGACAGCCCGAACGTCAATTAACTAGCTTGTTAGCTAGCAGTCTTACTGAAATACATTTTTAAGGCGCAGACCTATTTAGTAACTGTAGCCTATTGCAGACTGCTTTCTTAATTTCCTATGTCACATGTGAGTAGTGTCAACCATTCGTAGCTGTTTAACCTCTTAACTGAGCCAAAGCACTGTGGCACCGCTGTCGGAATTTGTCATGTAGGCTCTGGGTGTCATTCACAGCTCTAGATAGCTCGTCAGTAACTGTAGCAGAACTCGGTGGCAGAACTGATCACCTGTGGCGTCAAACCCAGTGCCATGTAGACAGCAAGTAGGCCCACAACATATGGCAAATTTGCTGAAATATTAAATATGCTTTTTCATTTTAAAATGGTGACCAATTAGCATTGCGTATAGTCTTTGATATAACAGTGACGTCCTTAACTTCCGTACCGATTGACTGTACTGCTTACGTAACATACAATTGGTTACTTTACATAGATTATTCAGATTGCTAACAGGTTGTACATCGAGGATACAGATTTTTTTTAGCACACTTATCCCTAGAACTTTCTGGAGGAGAGAACTGTCACTTACAGTTCCCCGACCATATGTCTCCCTGTATGTATGCGCTGGGTTGAGCGCAATAGGGAGTTGCCATTCGTAGCACAATCATGTCTAAGAAACCATTCACTGTTATTGCTTCACACAGCGCTGTAAAATACTACCCTGTATGCGATTATTTCATGCTTGCTGTTATGGTAGACCATTTCTATGCAGTCGTTACCCCCCTTCACTTCCGCACTACAAACACATTCCTCATCATTGGTGTAATGTTGCTGGTCACATAACATACACGATCTACTCTCAGATAATTATTAAGTGTCTTAATTTTGTTGACCTGGTCAGATCCTGCAGCTTCAGTAAGCGTTGTCCTCACTGTGATGCACAATATTGTAAATCTAGTGTAAGCATTGTTTTATGTGTTTAAAGAGTGCCATATTTGCGTTGCTTTTTAACACTTTAATTTCACTTAAAGGTATTTCTGTTCTCTGTAGTATAGGCACGTCTCTTTAAATAATACACGTGTTGTGTTACAACCGTCTCTGAACAAAATAGGCTGTTCTGTTGATTTGCAGTAAAATGTAGGTCTGGCCTTCAAAAATGCAATGCATTTTTTTTGTTCAAAATCAAAATGGTTTTGCATCTACGGTAGCCTTGAAGGCATGATGAAAGGACAGTGTATCTCAGTACTCCAGGGCATTTTGTAGGCCTCTGTTGTTGCTTTTTTCCCCCTGTTTATTTGGTAGGCATTTTCTTTCATTTTTCTCTGGCATGTGTAGAGTACTCTGGACTATTATAAGATCTCTCTTTTCATTATGGCGTCCCCTGATCCCAACAAGGTGTAAGGAGACATTGGCTGAAGTAAATTGGTGGTCATTCTAAACCACAAAACCTCTGATAAGGCTATAACAGTTTGGATTGCTTGCCAATTTAATGCACTTCTAGGTCTTTGAGTATCTCTTCTTACTAATTGCCCATCAAGCATGACATTTATTTTTAGTTAGGTGTGTGTTAAAGGGCATGTTTAGCCTAATTAAACATAGGCAGGTCTAATACTATGTGGAATACCTCTTTTGTTAAATTAACAGTTAAAACAATTGAATACAGGCATAAAGGCTTAGTGTCTGTCCAGCTCCCATTTGTATGCAGAGCACTGATAGGCCAGAGATGTTCTGTGGATCAGAATGTCCAACAGGTGTGTAGTCAGCAGCGCAGTAAACAAGTTTTGAAAAGTATAGGATATTGACAGGCATACTGTAATACCGCGGTTCACGTGCACGTATTGAACTGCAGGGGCCGTACCTAACGGATCGGCAATATACCATGTACAATTGCACCCCTAATAAGGACACGGTCACATGACCAGATCCTGTGGACCACTAAGCCTGCAAGGAGTCCTACTAAATGTCAACTCGTCGGTTAAGGCCTTGATTATGCTTGCTTGCGGATGTGCACACAGACAGTTGCAGACGCCACAGATGCATAATTGTTTGTTATAATTATGTTTCTAGTCCTCTTTGAGTCTGCAGTTGCGCAGTCGGTGCTCTTGAAGCGTAGTGGTCACAAAAAAATTGGAGAGTACAGGTACGTCCGCACAGAGCCTTTTGCACATCTGCGTGACCTAAAGGTCGTCATCAAAGTATAAACAAGCTGTGATTGAGGTGGGGGGGGGGGTCATGCTTGGAGGTGGTCATGAATGTGTTACCAGATAGAGGAACTGACACCCCGTCACCCTAAAAATAGGGTAACTGTTGTTAGATCATGCCTTTTACCGACTCCCCTCCCCAACACACACACTGCGTTTTAGAGAGGATCTCGTGGAAAAATGACTACACAGAATCGACTCTACTCATTGAGTTGTGTGTTATCCCTGTCTGTGTCTGTGTTTTATTGCAAGCTTTCACTAATTGTTTTATCCTCACTTGGGATGTGACTAGACCATGTAAACTTGACACTTTGTTCACCCAGTATGAATACGAATGTGCTGATCTGTGAGCTGCCTAAAATGGTTTGTATTTTGTGTTGTGTTTCCTGTCTTTCCTAGAGACCACAGTCCCTTGATGAGCTTTGGTGCCAGCTTTGTGAGCTTCTTGGTAAGTGAAGGAGGAGTCTGCTTCCCCCACTAGAAGCTGCTCTTATGTCCAATTCAATTATTCATCCACCATTAAGGTTATTAAAAATAATGCACAGAAATAACTACTGTTAATAGCCTCAAAAACAAAACATCACTCTGTTTTTTTTCCTTCTTTTTTCTCTTCCTTCCTTCCTTCCTTCCTTCCTTCCTTCCTTCCTTCCATCAATTGTGTGTGTGTGTGTGTGTGTGTGTGTGTGTGTGTGTGTGTGTGTGTGTGTGTGTGTGTGTGTGTGTGTGTGCATTTGTGCATTTGTCTGTGTGATCTTTTAGTGTACAAGCTAGCAGTGTTTAGGGTGAATAGGGCATTTGCAACTTTCCAAACACTAATCACAACATTGAGTGACCTATACCTATGACCTCAAGTGCGTACAAGCTTATGCACAACTTACATTGGCTATATTATATTCTTTTCAAGCCTTGATAATTGGATTGACTGTCCGATAAGCAATTGATATGAAAGGATTGAAACCGAATGAATGGCAAAACACTGGGGCTCAGCCATGGCCAAGTGATGCAGCCCTGCTGTTTACCCCATGCTGCTGGCCAAGATATGTGCTGCTGAGCTCATGAATTACACACAAAGGTCACTCCCGGGTAGCAGACTGCCCTCCTTGAACCTGGTCCTCTTCAGCTGAAATTTTAATTTGTTATGCTTGGTAGTATAATGTGCTCACGTACGTGTGGCAGGTAATCATGGTGGATTGTGGGGTATCTGGGTGTGTCTTAGGCTTCACTGCAAAGCTTGTGTTAGGTGAAAATTCACCCTAAGTAATTAACAGTGCTTGGAAATGATCTCCATCAGCTTGCTTGACATTAAATGGTATATAGCCTACCATATTGTTGAGATCTATAGATTGTAACGTGTCAGTTTAGCTCAGCATGAAATCATTGTTAGTTGTACAGACTGATGATGTGTCAACATTGGGTTTGTGCGGTTTCCATTTCCTCAGACATCATCATCATCAGCTGCCAGCTGCACCGTGATCATTCTGATTGTGAGTTTTTTTTTTTTTGTTGTTGTCCTGGATTTAGACTGACTGGTTAAGTGCGCCTGTGTGTGTTTTGCTGTGCAGAATGCCATGATGACGTTCGAGGAGGAGAAGATGCAGCTGGCCTGCGACGACCTCCGTGCCACAGAGAAGCTGTGTGAGAGTGAGAACGCCGGGGTCATCGAGACCATCAAAAACAAGATCAAGAGGAGTGTGAGTGCTTCCCCCTTTGCCTGTTGAGCCCATGCAGCAGTCCAATATTAAGTGTACACAATTAAAGAAAGAAAATGTAAGAAAATACATGCAGCTAATGCATGCCTAGTTGCTGTGAAAGTCCACCATCTTTCATAAGACGGAGAAACAAAGCAGTCAAGGAGAAGGCACTGTCTAGAGAAGTGTGATGTGAAGCATACCAGGATGTGTGGATTTATAAATTCTGAGATTGGGTAACAGTGGAGGATGTGGCCTGTCATTGCTGCATCCAAGTTAATGTTTGTGCTGACTTGGATGATCAATTGCACACGCTCACACTGGTCTGGCAATTGTACATATCCTGAGCTCAGCACTCTGTCTGTGTTTCTGTTTCTGTTCCTCTCTCTCTCTCTCTCTCTCTGTGTGTGTGTGTGTGTGTGTGTGTGTGTGTGTGTGTGTGTGTGTGTGTGTGTGTGTGTGTGTGTGTGTGTGTGTGTGTGTGTGTGTGTGTGTGTGTGTGTGTGTGTGTGTGTGTGTGTGTGTGTGTGTGTGTGTGTGTGTGTGTGTGTGTGCAGATGGACTCCCAGAGATCAGAGCAGGCTGTGGTGGAGCGCCTACAGAGACAGATCATAGTTGCAGACTGCCAAGTGTATCTGGCTGTTCTCTCCTTCGTGAAACAGGAGCTGTCTTGTGAGTTTTTTTTTTATAACTCTTGGATTCGCTTGTTAGATGCCACTATTCCCGAACTCAACGCCAGGAAACCTACAGCCACAACCAAGGCATTTCACAGCTCACTTTTCACAATTTCTATTCTTCTTTGTGTGCATGTAGGTGTTTGGAAGGTTGGCGGGCACTTTGTAAAGTTAAATCTGTGCGGTCACATTCTGTAGGCACAGGAAATGAATGGGTCGACAGTAGAGCTGTTTGGCATATTTGAATATTACTGGCTGCTGGTCATCCCTCAGCATGTCTGAAAGCCTGTCTCTCCCTAAAAATATATCCACAGCGTACATCAAAGGAGGCTGGATCCTCCGCAAGGCCTGGAAAATGTACAACAAGTGCCATAGTGACATCAGCCAGCTGCAAGAGGCCTACCAGAGGAGGTCCTCCAGCCAGCAGGGCACTTTGCCCCCATCCTCCTCCACCCCCTCCCCCTCCCCCTCCGCCTCCGCCTCCTCCTTCACCCCCTCCCTGTCCGCTTCCGCCTCCGCCTCCTCATCCGGCCCCCAGCCGCAGGGGCTGGGTGGGGTGAGCACCGAGGTCCTGGGCCGTCTGAAGGGCTCGGTCAGCTTTGGCTACGGCCTCTTCCACCTGTGCATCTCCATGGTGCCGCCCCATCTGCTGAAGATCATCAACCTGCTGGGCTTCCCCGGCGACCGACACCAGGGACTGTCTTCCCTCACGTATGCGAGCGAAAGTAAGGACATGAAGGCCCCTCTTGCTACGTGAGTAGGTGTGAAGAAGCACCACGCAGTGGCCGCGGCACTAAAAGAAAACACTCAAATCTTCCACAGCTGCTAATGTTTCAGTGCCTTTAGAGTACACAGACAGTATTAACTGAATGACTCCTTACTGAGAAAATCACAAGGTTGATACTGAAATTACAAGGGCCTTTTTTCTCTTTCTTTTGAGATAAGGAACTGCAAAATGTGAAGACTCTAGATTGTCATTAAATTCCTTGCTTGGATTTATGTAAGCTTTTTATATAACGTCTGTATACAGAAGTGTTGTGATGAAGTGTGAGCATGCATACCACCCACGTGACGGAGCACTGGTTATGCAGGTTCTGTTTGTTTAGTGGATCTTATTCTAACTGAAAATGTGTTATGGCTGCATGTAGTGTGGTGAGGAGGAGCTGTGTTGTCACAGAGCAGGGGTTTGCCCAAGCTTAATGAAGTGCCTTCTTTCAGTCCAAGCTCAGGGCTGCTGGGTAGAGAGAAAAGGGCTTTAGTCATCTGATAACAGTGTTGACATGGAGGGTTCAGTTTTTTTATGCTTTCTGAGTTGCAGTAAGACATCGTTGTGGGGTACAGGCAGGAGGAATTGTAGCTTTTACCGGCTTTGTATTAAAATGATTTTAAGTAGAATTGAATGTATTGCCTAACTATGTAGTGCATACCCAAACACAAATTGCTTGATGATTTGGCATTTTTCTACACTTCTGTTCAAATCTGGTGTTTTGGTACTGTGCAAAATCTATCCATCTACAATCCTATTATCCTGTTTCATCCCATGTGCATTTTTCTTGTATGTATTTACTGTCATTGAAGTAGTGAAGGTTCCTGCTATTCTGTTGCCATTGCAGGCTGGCCCTCTTGTGGTACCACACTGTAGTGCAGCCCTTTTTTGCTCTGGATGGCACCGACACCCAGGCAGGGCTCCTGGAAGCCAGGGCCATTCTCCAGAGGAATGAGGCCATCTACCCCAACTCCTCCCTCTTCATGTTCTTCAAAGGCAGGGTTCAGCGCTTAGAGGTAAGCCTCGTCAGCTGATGTGATATATAAAAAGTCCATCTAACATGGCTCATGTTTTGTATGTATACCACGGCTGCGGTAAAGCCCACCGTGTGGGCTGAGCGGGGACCTAACGTTATGACCTCATATGACATGTTGTGTAGGTTTCTTAATTATTAAGTCTTAAGTATTTTGGCACGTTGTGCAAACCTGTGTCTTTGTGTGTCAGTGTCAGATCAACAGTGCCTTGACATCTTTCAACAATGCCTTGGGGCTCGCCACAGACCAGAGGGAGATCCAACATGTCTGTCTGTATGAGATTGGTGAGTATGTTCCTTTGTTACAGAGGTTGTATTTACTTCTTTTCACTTCAAAAATCTATTTATTGAGCTCTGGAGTGCCCACGTTTGCATACAACTGTATGCCTCTGGCTGTTTCAGGGTGGTGCAGCATGATTGAACTGCGCTTTGATGAGGCCTACAGAGCCTTTGACCGGCTGAGGACGGAGTCTCGCTGGTCGCAGTGCTACTACGCCTACTTGACCGGAGGTGAGGTTCCTGCAACAATAGCATCCGCATACGGCCGTCTTAGGAAATACTGTATGTGTGTTCACATATGGCTGCGAAAGTAGTCTGTGTTAGTAGAGGACTGTTGAATACACTGATTATGCTGTATGTGTATTTCTGGGTTGTCCATCATACTCCTTTCTCTGCTTCGGTGGCTGCCTGTAGCGTGCCAAGGAGCTGCAGGGGACCTGGATGGGGCAGCAAAAGTGTTGAAAGACATCCAGAAGCTTTTCAAAAGGAAAAACAATCAGATTGAGCAGTTCTCCATGAGGAGGGTGAGTTGTGTTGCATACGGTGGCCGAGAAGGGCAAAACAAATGAACATTTTAGAAAACGAATTTACAACATGTGAAACACCAGTCCCGAAACAAATTTACAAGTGGGCAAATCAAACGGAAAGGGTAGGTACAGTACACAAGGAAGTGCTTGTTGCTGACCTTTTGTGTCAATCAAACTGTTTCACGGGAGGTAAAGTGAATAGAGTTTGTGAATGTAGCCAACTGGGTAAAATGGTTTCCACAAAATGGACAAAACATAATTTACAGTCACAAACTTTATTCACTGCAGCAACAAGTATTGTACCTATTCTTTCCGTTTGATTTGTAATTTTGTTTGGTAAGTGAAGGAGGAGTCTGCTTCCCCCACTAGAAGCTTCTTATGTGTCCAAATAAATTATTCATCCACCATTAAGGTTATTAAAAATAATGCACTGAAATAACTACTGTTAATAGCCTCAAAAACCTTAAAATCTCTCTTGATGTGTTTTTTTGTTTTTCTTGTTTGTTTGTTTCTTTTTTTTCCCCTTCCTTCCATCGTGTGTGTTTGTGTGTGTGTGTGTGTGTGTGTGTGTGTGTGTGTGTGTGCGCACGCGCAGGCAGAGAACCTGAGGAAGCAGTCTCCCACCAAAGAGCGCTGCACTTTGGCTGTGATCGAGGTGCTGTACCTGTGGAAGGCACTGGCCAACAGCTCTACCCCCAAACTCCAGCACATGAGCCAAGGTACTGCACTCACCCAGGGGCCACAAACACACTGCCAGTGAACTACTGCACGCTTTGAATTCTTCATAACTTGACATTTCCCCCCAAAAATCACTTTCACTAAATGTTGTTTATAAAGCATTGACAAACAAAACATTTGACATTTGTATGAATGTAAAATGAGACCTGTTGTGCTATTTTTGCTATTTAGTCCTGCAGGACATAGAGGATGCCTCATGCGCAGGTCTAAGAAATCTACTTCTTGGTGCCATACACAAATGTCTGGGAAATACAAAAGAAGCAATCCAGGTACATTATTAGCTGCTCAACTTGTGCTTGCGGTGAGCATTATATATATATATATATATATAATATTATATCATATAATTTATATATATATTATAAATATAATTATATTACAATAATTATATAATTAATATAATATAATATAAATATAATTTATATATATTATAATATTTATTCATCCATTGGGACAACCAAGGCGATTCAGGTTCTGTGAATTTGGCGTGCCATTGCTGACTGATAATTGTGAGCCTTCTCTAACAGAGTGATGCCTTGGATGAGTGTGTCAGATAAATGAATAAATAGCTTGACTATGTGTGAATGTTGTCTCTAGTGCTTTCATCTGGCGGCCAGAGATGAAGAGGGCCGACTTAGTAACTCCTACGTGCAGCCATACTCCTGCTATGAGCTGGGATGTGTACTACTGGACAACCCTGAGGTGTGTGTGTGTGTGTGTCCATGGAAATGTATAACAGAGGCTGAGTTACTACTTGTTTAATGGTTTCTCATGACCGTGTCTTTTGTGTTGACATTTCTGTTTATCTTTTCCCCCACAGTCTTCAGCAAAGGGCAGAGGTCTTTTATTGCAGGCCAAGGTCATTTTCTTTTTTAATCATTGGTACTGAATTTAGATTCATACATATTGTACAAAAGCACTCTGACAGTCTGCATTTGAGAAAATGAACAAAACTGCCTTTATTCATTTCTTCTTTATTCTACCATTATTCATTAAAGCTAAACGTGTGTGTGTGTGTGTGTGTGTGTGTGTGTGTGTGTGTGTGTGTGTGTGTGTGTGTGTGTGTGTGTGTGTGTGTGTGTGTGTGTGTGTGTGTTCGTTCTCTCATTCTGTAGGAGGATTATGCTGGCTATGACTTTGAGAACCGCCTCCACGTGCGCATCCACTCAGCGATGGCCTCGCTCAAGGAAGTTGTACCCCAGTGACCCACCTCCCTACCCCCTGGCCTCCCCTCTGTCCGGGGCTGCTCCTCTGCGTTTAACTCCACTCCCAGGAGCTTCGTGGAGCCCCACACAACCAGACAGGAGCGTGGTGGACATATGCCAGTCCTGACCATGGCTACTACGTATTCAAAGGATTGGAAAGTAGATGATGCACAGGCATCATCAAGGAAACTTTGCTTTGTACAGATGACCCATCGGTTACATTGTTTTAATTTGGAATAATCTGTACTAGATTTGCCCAGATGCCATTCCCCTACGTGTTTCTTTTAACCTCTTTGTTTCTGAATGTGCCACTAAGTGACTTTAATTTGCCTTTTTAATAAACTGTATTTTTTTTTTAACTTTATTTACTATCTTTTTTTTTGTTGAAAATACAGGCTTGCATTGTTAGCAGGTTAATTGTAAAGCCATTTATTTCACCTGCCTTGTATTATTTTTACAGAGAAAATTAGGTCAAGACTGGAATGTTAGCAGGGCATTGTATGTGTATGGGATTCCTTCACATACTTTCTGAGGGTACATATCTAGGAGCACAGCTTTATATGATGTGTGTGTGTCTGTGTCTGTGTCTCTTCCTTCTCCTTCATTCTTTCTTTGGTAAATGCTGTATGATTGTTTAGTGTGGAAAGATGCGTCTGGATGTTGGTGATGAGAAGTAAGAGGGGATCTACACACTCAGTTTAATTGTAATGTACATTTGGAGTTTAGGGTGTTACTGATATATCACCAGTGGTGACGAGAGGAAAGGTCTGGAAGTGCCACACTGTCTCATTACACTGACCGGTGTATCAATCTTAACCTCGGGTCAGAGAGGTGTTTTTCTTTTGAAAGTGTTGATCATAATCCATTGTCCTAGTTTGAGAGGAATGTTAATCGGTCAACATAGGTGGTTGATTGTACAAAGTTGTACCAAAATCCATTTTACCAGTTTCAGGTGTAAATATTGTATTGTTAATTTGGAAATAAGTTGTTCTCTTTATCTCCAATGTTCAGAGGTTGTCTTAAGGAGTGTATTGTTGTAAAGGACAGTCAGGCGTAAGTAGTGTTGTGAAATCAGTTCGGTGGAGAATGTGGTACAAGAAGCAATAGACATTGTTTGTTCATGACTTGTGTTAAAGAGCCATTTATGCCTAGCCACGACCCTTTGACAGTGGTGATTCTGTTTGCCAAATTCAAATTGGATTTCGATTCTTTACCTTTTTAAAACTAAGTAGTCAACTAAACTACTACCACTCGGAAGACAATCACGTTATTGTCTTCTATTAATGAGGCATAATGCGATTACCTACTTACTACGTTTTTTGTTTGTTTTTATATATCCTGATGCACGTTTACAGGGTGTTGAAGGTCGTCCTAAATATTGTTCAAACTACTGTATGAGTTAAACTCTGGCAATGTACATTTAGGATTGTAGAGTAAACAAACTACTTGTTTCCCCATGTCAATGTCCCCTGTCAGAAAGACTACTGTTTTAACATTAAATTGGTTTTAAAAAGCTCTTTACGTCACGTGTCATGTTCTGGTTTTATGTTTGCGCTGCTACCCCCTGCAACCAACAGTAACGGGCATGTAAAGAATCACTGAAAGCATTGCAATTAATTAAATGAATATGCTTATTTTACGACTAGGTTGATGGAAATCTAGTTTAGGGGATTCGTTTATTTGCGCGGCCCTGCTAGCAGCTGCGGACCATTGTGACGCACCCTATGTCGCAGAACCCATAATGTGACGTAATATTGAGGAAAGACAAAAATAGCGCTCAGTCCATACAGTTCTCAGATACGTCTACATTGCGGACAGGTCGGAAGGGTAAGATGTACACCTATCTGCATAAAGTTCTGATTCCCAAGGGTCTCAAACCTATGCTTGAGGGATTCAGCAGAGCCGTGGTGAGATGTAAGCCGGACAGCGTCCAACATTTTGCTGAAAAATACTTCAAAGCTCTTCTCACCTTCAGAGTTGGTTCGTGTTATTATGATATAAGCAACTCATAATTAATCATATCATTATTGTCTTTTCACACCATTCACAGTTTGATCGGTCTTAAAGTTTCCCTCACTGAATTTTCATTTCTCCAGAGAATCCAAATTTAGGTTTTGATGAGCTTCTGAAGGCATTCCAACAATCAAAATATCCTCTATGTAAGTATAGAAAAATCAGTTTTGTTGTTTTACAGTGAATCGAGCAAATGTGTTGCCATAAATGGGATAAACGTAGCCTTCTCTTTTGCATATTAGGAGCTTTTCAAATTTTCAATCATGGCCAGGATATATAAGAGATAAAATTATAAATAACATCATTGCTGTTTTCCAGTAAATCCAAAAGCCTCAATTCGCCGCCTCGAGTCTAAGGAGGAGTGGGAGGCAGGCCCTCTGCTCTATGAAGCCAGCGTTGACCACATAGGACCTGTTTCCAGATTCCCAGCTGGTGACTCAGGTGAAACAACAAGGGAGAATGCACAGGAGTTCACCAAGGCCCAGTTTCTCACTTCAGAGAGTGTGGAAGCTCAAATTGAGAAGAGTGATCTGGATGGACTCATTTCCGCAAATGTCATCACCTTGTCACCAGGCCCAATATCACCAGAGATGGCCGCAGAGCTGGCAGTGTTCCGCCGAAAGACCACCCCCAAGAGCTCTCCCCGACATAGCCATGGCAGCAGCCTGACCGGGGACTGCAGCCAGCCGGGCTCACAGTGTGGGCGACTTTGCTCAGCCCTGTTTGAGAGAGTGCCCCTGAGTGATATTGACATGGATATGGACGCGGTCCTGATCAAAACATCCATACTTCCAAATGTGTCACAGATCATTGTCCAGTCCGAGGAGGTACCGGAGATTATTGTGTTTCAAGCTGACATCAAACTGACTGACAGTGTTCCTGACCCCGAATGTGCTGTTATGAAGCACACTACCCCGCCACCAACTTCCCTCACCTATTGCAGTCCTGACACTGGTGATGCCGTGATCGCAAAGATGTCAGAGTCTCTGGAACTGATTGCTTCCAAATGTGTTATGGAAACCTCTGAGGACCAAACCACTGCTGAAACAAAGATTGATTCAGCACCCCAGAGGGGTAGAGGCTCTGCTTCTCTGCGGAGTTCCCGATCAAACATTGCTGCATTTATTTCCGAGAAGGACCAAGTAACTGCTGAAATGAAGGAGTCTGCTTCTCAGAAGAGTTCAGTGTCGAACATGGCTGCATGTTTTATATCCGACAAGGATCAAGTAACTGCTGAAATGAAGGAGTCTGCTTCTCAGAAGAGTTCAGTGTCGAACATGGCTGCATGTTTTATTTCCGAGAAGGACCAAGTAACTGCTGAAATGAAGGAGCCTGCTTCTCAGAAGAGTTCAGTGTTGAACATGGCTGCATGTTTTATATCCGACAAGGATCAAGTAACTGCTGAAATGAAGGAGTCTGCTTCTCAGAAGAGTTCAGTGTCGAACATGACTGCACTTTCTGCTGCTGATGAGAACCAAATAACAAAGGAGGCCACTGCCTATGAGAGTAGTTTGGATTCTGCTTCTCAGAAGAGTTCATTGTCAAATATTGTTATCCCAGCCAGACCTTCAGTGTGTGATGAGACTTCTGCAGCAGAGATACAAACTGTCTGTGAATCAAAGGAGGTGGCTACGTTTCAGGAGAACCAAGTGCCAGAAGTCGCAGCTCCAGATATGTCTGTTCTTGACATTAAAGTCTCTGCAACAGATATGGCCGCCACCACTCTGACTGAACCCCCTGCAGCTGTTGACACGTCAACCTCTGATGGGACCCCTGAAACACAGACACCCCTGCAATCCCAGGAGAATGTGATCTCAGGCCTTACTGTTCCGGACGTGCTGGAGACAAATACAAAGGTACCCTCCCCTTGCCACGAGTTTGCACCTGCTTTGGCTGAAGGTAAAACCAGCGTGAGCTTTGTGAGCTCATCTGCTGGGGCTATAAAGGAAGCCAAGGCTCCAGTGCTTGTAGATGTCCCCAGTTCAGCTAGAGTGGAGATGGAGCTGTTTGGGCCAGAAGCAGTCCAGATCACACAGGCGAACAGCGTTTCATCACTGGAAGTTCGCGCACCCTATTTGGTGTATCTTCCTCTTCAACCAGTGGAGGTGCTGATGTCTGGCATGATTCCCCAGGCCTGTGCCGAAGGCGAGGAAGTCAAAGCTTCCTCATATGTCTGCATCCCTGTGGCCACCGGGGAGTTGTCTCACAATCCCAGCTTTGTAGCAGCTATGACCCCTCAGTTGTCGAGAACAGGAAGCTTTGCTGGCATATTTAATACATTCCCTGAGACCCAGAAGACCCAGAATTCCACAGAGCCTTCTAGGCCTGCCTCGCAGGGGCACATGGGCTTTTCTAAGGCGCGGCGTCCCTGCACTCAATCCCCGGCTGGAGTTTCCATGACAGGAGAAGGAACTGGACTTGCAGCTCACACCTCTGCATCTTTAAAGCAGCAAGCAGCGGCAGCCGTCACAAATAATGGACAACTGCCTAACATCACCTGTTGCAGTTATGGGAAATGTAAGGCCTAGTTAAATATTAAGAATGCAAGGATACAATATTCTGTGACAGGAAAATAAAAAGAATGTAGTTGTTAATTTAAGCAAATTTGTAATAATTGATTTCTCTTCCCTGTGTTAAGTGCCGAGTAGGCCTTCTGAGCCAGTGGTAGCCAGTGCCTGTCCATGTGTAGGGCCAGCCGGCCACTGGAGGCTGTGTCACCTGACTCATCCCGGTGCTCAGAGCGGGGTTCAACCTCCCTGCCACTACCAGGCCTCAGCTTACACGTCGCAATGTGGCCTGGAGCAGAAAGCCAAGATCCCCATGTACCTGGACTGTGGCTTGTACTGTAGCTGCCACCACATGCCTTCCGCCAGGTCATCCGGGAGTAGCATGCGCCCTCACCACATGCCAGAGACCACATGCTCTGGCCACAACCTGGGCCCCCTCATCTCCCATCAGTGCTGCTCATCCAAGCACGTCTGCGGCCAACACGTGCTGCCCGACACTGACCGCAGGTGCCCCCACTTCTGGCAGGCCATGTCCATACCGCTGCGGCCACACCACAGCTCGTCCGCGATGTGCGACCACCAGGAGGGGCAGAGTTGCGGCGGGGCCAACAGGAGCGCCTGTGGGCTGACCAGTGCCACCACCATGCCTAGCTGTTCACATCAGAGTGCCGCCACCATGCCTAGCTGTTCACATCAGAGTGCCACCACCATGCCCAGCTGTTCACATCAGTGTGCAGCCACAGAGGCCTGCCATGGTATGTCTGATAATATCAGGATCAAAGAATGTGATGGAGCTCTATTCTCTAAGGGCTTTGAATTGACATGTTTCTGCTTTGTAGTGACGGACTACGGGGCCAATTTCAACCTCTAGGCACTTTAGGACCAACTCCCAGCAATTGATGGTACATGCGTTTTTGAATGTCTTATGATTACAAGATTTGTTTATGTGACTGCTGATGTATTGTCTTTCGTTGTCATCATTAATGTGTTCTATGCCTTACCTCCAGGTCTACTTGGAAGCTGTCACATTCTTGGACATTTTTTTTTTTAATTTTGAAAGCAACTTTGCAAAATAAAAAAATCAGCATTAAGATGTCTGTTTCTTGAGTGAGCTACCTTTCCATCACAGAGATGCATTGCTTCATCTGATTAATACACAAAATGTTGAGAATGGTAAAAATACAACACACTACTTAAATGTTACATAAATATACTGATGGCTTCCAATGGCTAGAACCTTTAAAAAAAAAATCAGAATCGATTTAACACTGGGGTCTGAGGAGTGGAACAATAAATCGGCACCAGAGGCCTCAACCAATAAGTCAATAATCAGCCATTTCAACTGCAACCAAATGAAAGAATCAAATTAAACTGAAACAATATGACAGTCAAAAATCCATTAAAACTACATGTGTATAGCAAAGAAAGAAGGTAATGTACAGTGCTGTGAAAAAGTATTGCCCCCTTCCCAATTTCTTCTATTTTTGCCTATTTTTCACATTTAAATGTTTCAGATAGTCCAACTAATTATAATATAAGCAAAATATGAATATATGAATAAACGCAAAATGCAGCTTTTAAATGATAATTGTTATTTATTGAAAACCTACATCACCCAGGTGAAAAAGTAATTGCCCCCCCTAAACCTAACAGCTGGTTGTGCCACCCTTGGCAGCAACAACTGCAATCAAACATTTAGGATAACTGGCAATGAGTCTTTTACATCTCTATGGAGGAATTTTGGCCCACTCTGTTTTGCAGAATTGTTTGAATCCAGCCACATTGAAGGGTTTTCGAGCATGAACTGCCCGTTAAGGTCATGCCACAGCATTTCAATTGGATTTAAGTCAGGGCTAGGCCACTCCAGAACCTTTATTTTGTTTCTTTTGAGCCATTCGGAGGTGGACTTGCTTGTATGCTTCAGACCATTGTTCTGCTGCATAACCCAACTGCGCTTGAGCTTTAGGTCATAAACTAATGGCCGGACATTCTCCTTCAGGATTTTCTTGTAGAGAGCAGAATTCATGGTTCCATCAAATATGGCAAGTCGCCCAGGTCCTGAAGCAGCAAAGCAGCCCCAGACCATCACACTACCACCACCGTGTTTGACTGTGTTAGCTTTACGCCAGATGTAACCAGACCCTTGTCTTCCAAAAAGTTCAACTTTTGACTCATCAGTCCACAGAATCTTATCCCAAAAGTCTTCGGAATGATCAAGATGTTTTTTGCCAAATATGAGACGAGCCTTTGTGTTCTTTTTGGTCAGCAGTGGTTTTTGCCTTGCAACTCTCCCATGGATGCCATTTCTGCCCAGTCTCTTTCTTATTGTGGAATCGTGAACACTGACCTTAACTGAGGCAAGTGAGGCCTGCAGTTCTTTAGTCTGGGCTCTTTTGTGACCTCATGGATGAGTCGTTGATGCGCTCTTGGAGGAATTTTGGTTGGCCGGCCACTTCTGGGAAGGTTCACTACTGTTCCAAATTTTCTCCATTTGTGGATAATGGCTCTCACCGTGGTTCGCTAGTCCCAGAGCCTTAGAAATGGCTTTTTAACCCTTTCCAGACGTAAAGATGTCAATGACTGTGTTTCTCATCTGTTCTGGAATTTCTTTAGATCACAGCATCATGTACTGCTTTTTGAGACCTTTTAGCGTACTTCACATTGCCAGACAGGTTGCCAGACTATACATTATCCCTTACTTAATTGGTTGATTTAGTAACTAAGGGGGCAATTACTTTTTCACATAGGGCCAGGTGGGGTTGGATAGTTTTTTTCCTTCAATAAATGTCATCATCATTTAAAAACTATATTTTGTGTTTACTCTAGTTATCTTTTTCTAATATTAAAATTAGTTTGACGATCTGAAACATTTAGGTGTGACAAATATGCAAAAATAGAAGAAATTGGGAAGGGGGCAAATACTTTTTCACATCACTGTATAGTGGTCAATTATATTTAAATAACTACGATTTTAACTTTATGAAGGTGATTTTGGTTTTTATATTGTCAATTTGGAATAGTTTCCTTTTCATAGTTCAGGCCATCAGATCACTATCACATAAAACCCCTTTTAGAAGATAAAAGAATCGAATGATATGCAGCAAGCTAAGGAAATAAATAGTTAATCAAGTCTTAAAGCGGCAACCCCCCTCAATGGACTGACACTGATAGTCCTTGATGTCCAACTGACACATTGGTAAGGTTCTGCACAGACTAAAGGATTTCAAAGGACCTAAAAGCAAGTAGTAGTCACATTGAACAGGATTGTTGGTTATGGTATAAACCTTTCTGTATGTCAGAATGTAGTCAAGAGCGCGCTAATTGCCTTATAGTTCACTACTTACTGCTCTGATTGTTTTCAGTGGTCATATGAATGGTCACCCAACAAGACATACAAATCACAGAATTCACATAAAGATTATGCACAGGGATCTGGATGCATGTGTAACCTGCAGTGTTGAAATGGTGTATTAGGCAAGGTACTATATAATTGTTATTTATTTTGTCATGACTGTCACATGAAAAATCTTGTTTAGGGAAAGAACTAAAGAATCAACTAAATATCCTACAGGAGTTATGCATTTTGATTTAATAGCAGTCTCTCTTTAGCCTCATGCTGCCAAAAGCTCAAGGCTCATGGTGAGAGCTAGCAGTGGGTCCAGTCACCTCCAACGGATCAACACTCATTAGCGGTGCCTCTAACCCAGTGGGAAGCCAATGGAATGTTTCCAGATCGCCATAAATGCAGCTAATGCTAATAGCTTTAAGCTCACATTCACAGCTGGTGATGAGAGGCATGGCATATATCAATATTCCAGTGACATGATCAATCAATATGCGAGTGGTTATCAATCGTCAATGATGATACATCAAAGCACCTTATTTTAGTTTTATTTCATTTGCATCCCAATTAAAATACAAATTATTCATTCAAGTAATTGATATACAGTGGGGAAAATAAGTATTTGAACCCCTGCCGATTTCGCAAGTTTGGCCACTTGCAAAGAAATGTGTGATCTATAATTGTAATAGTAGGTGTATTTTAACAGTGAGAAACAGAATATCAACAAAAAAATCCAGAAAACTGCATTTTATAACATTTATGACTTAATTTGCATTTGATGCAGAAAATAAGTATTTGAACCCCTAGCAAAACATGACTTAGTACTTGGTGGAATAACCCTTGTTGGCAAGCACAGATGTCAGACTTTTCTTGTAGTTGGTCACCAGGTTTACACACATCTCAGGAGGGATTTTGGTCCACTCCTCTTTGCAGATCCTCTCCAAATCCTTAAGGTTGCGTTTTCAATGGGAGGGAATGAGGGAATGAGGTTCAAACCCAATATTGTCCTGTACCCTTGGCAGAGAAACAGCCCCAAAGCATAATGTTTCCACCTCCATGCTTGACGGTGGGGATGGTGTTCTTGGGGTCATATTCAGCATTCTTCCCCCTCCAAACGCAGCAAGTCGAGTTGATGCCAAAGAGCTTGATTTTGGTCTCATCTGACCACATCCTGTCTCCCAATCCTCCTTAGAATCATTCAAGTGTTCATTGGCAAACTTCAGACGGCCCTGTACATGTGCTTCCTTGAGCAGGGGGACCTTGCAAGTGCTGCAGTACTTCAAACCATTACGGCGCAGTGTGTTGCCAATGGTTTTCTTGGTGACTGTGGTCCCAGCTGCCTTGAGATCATTCACAAGCTCCCCCTGTGTAGTTCTGGGGTTATTCTGCACCTTTCGGATGATCACCGATACCGCACGAGGGGATATCTTGCATGGAGCCCCAGACCTAGAGCGATTGACAGTTGTTTGGTGTTGCTTCCATTTACGAATAATCGCACCAATGCTTCTCACCAAGCTGCTTGCCGATGGTTTTGTAACCCATTCCAGCCTTGTGCAGGTCTACAATCTTATCTCTGACGTCATTGGTCAACTCTTTGGTCTTTCCCATGGTGGTGAGGTTGAAGGTGTGAAGTATGATTCTTTGGACAGGTTTATTTTATACACGTCATCAGTTGAGATCAGGTGTACCTTGTTGGGCCTAATGAGGACTAATCTGTGTGCTTCTTGGGCACATAACTGGTCATTGGGAGCCAGAATTCTTGCTGTTTGCTTGGGGGTTCAAACACTTATTTTCTGCATCAAATACAAATAAAGTCATAAATGTTATAAAATGCAGTTTTCTGGATTTGTTTGTTGATATTCTATTTCTCAATGTTAAAATACACCTACCATTACAATTATAGATCACACATTTCTTTGCAAGTGGCCAAACTTGCGAAATCGGCAGGGGTTCAAATACTTATTTTCCCCACTGTATATACACATCACAGAACAGAAACACCTTGAACAGAAAGCAAATATACAAATTATCAACTAAAATCAGGGGGATCCAAATGCTAAAGAATAAGAGTAGGTTTTGAGTCTGGAATTGAAGGAGTCAATAGAAGGGGCTGATCTTATATAGAGGGGGATGCTGTTCCACAGTCTAGGGACTGCAACAGCAAAAGCGCGGTCACCCATGGATTTAACCTTAGATTGGGGGACTGCCAGGAGCCCTAAGTTAGACGACCTGAGGGGCCTGGCGGTGGAATAAGAGGTTAAAAGGTCTGTGATATAAGAAGGGGCCTGTCCACTAAGGGCTTTAAAAACTAACAGGAGCACCTTAAAATCAACCTTGAACCGCACTGGAAGCCAGTGGAGAGAGGCCAGGAAGGGGCCTGTCCACTAAGGGCTTTAAAAACTAATATGGTCTCTTTTCCGGGTACCGGTCAGTAGCCTTGCAGCGGCGTTTTGGACTCGTTGTAGTATACAAGGAATTGCAGTAGTCTAGCCGGGAGAATATGAAGGCGTGGATGACCTTCTCAAGATCTTTGGGTGACAGGAAAGACTTCATTTTGGCAATGGTGCGAAGTTGTTAGAAGCTGGCTTTAACTACTGCATTGATCTGTTTGTCAAATTTACAGGCCGAAACTATCTTAACTCTGGCCAACCAGGACATTTATAGACTGGGAACAGGCAGATGATACACATAAACAACCATGGAACACCTGGCGGACCATTTGTGACTCATTTGCGAGAGTGACAACTTGGAGGAATACACTTTTGTAAATGAAATAAGCATATATATATGACCCATGTATATGACCCAGTGACTTCCACACTATAATACTAATCTATTTTCTTCTAATTTGTTGATTTAGGCAACCAAAGATGAAGCTCTTCTGTTGTAAATGGAACTCAGTGATTTAGTTTTCTTTGCCACTGCTCAGCTGTTCTGTGCCATGTCACTAAAAAAAGAATGTG
This sequence comes from Clupea harengus, assembly GCF_900700415.2. Lineage (NCBI taxonomy): Eukaryota > Metazoa > Chordata > Actinopteri > Clupeiformes > Clupeidae > Clupea > Clupea harengus. The sequence goes on from NC_045176.1 coordinate 11,074,261, forward strand.
ATGAGTCACACCCTCAATTATGACACAGTTCACTTCTCATGGAATGAACAGTGCATGCCAGAGTGCTAAGATGGCAGAAGTGAGGGTAGGCTGAAGCTTGTAAGATGCACTGTACATCCTGCCAGACTATTTTATAACCTAGACAGATTCACTGATAATCCATTTTTTGTTTGCAGTTTATGATGTCAATATGGCTATATAATTTCATATTCTGTAGTTTTAAGAGGCATCTTAGTTTCCCATATTTGTGTTTTAACAGGCAGCACCTTCAGAGAAGATGCTGAATCCTCCGTCAACACTCATTATTCCGTTCGGCATGAAAAGCATGCTGCAGGCTATCAGTCATGCAGTGCTGGTTGAACAGCCATCAAATGTCACGGAATACATGGCAGATTATTGCACTGAGCTTCTACACTTACGAAAAGGTTTGTTGCCTATGATTCTGTACATTAAACAATTTCACTTATTCAAACTGTCAATAAATGCTGGCTATGAATGGATTTACCTAAAAGACCTATTTTTGACAGAACATACTGGGCTTTCCATTCAAGATCTAACAAATCTCCTGAGATTCATGAAAGGCATGTATGAAGTTCAGATCTGATTAGCTGTCATTTTTAACAAATGTTGTGGAAACGTTTTTAACTTTTTGCGAAAGACTTTAGTATATCAGTCCATCAGTTCTTTGATTGATTGTACATTTTGATATACAGTTCTTTGATATACACAGCAATGGAGATAAGGCACTTGTTGTAACTGTATGATTTCCTTGTTATTATATGTCCAAAATGGTAGTCTACTTCAGCTTACATTTACATTTACATTTAGTCATTTAGCAGACGCTTTTGTCCAAAAGCGACGTACAATGGAGAGAACAGTCAAGCTTAGCTACTGCTATTGCTTCAACAGAGAGGTGGACACAAATGCAATGCAATTATGTACATTTCTTATCACATGGTCACCCTGGAGGCCATCAGTTCCATAGTAGCATAGTGTCAGACTATCAGTGCTATCAGTATCATATGCCATGTCTCTTTTCTCACTAATACAGGACATTCTGTAATAAGTTCGACCTGTATAGCACCCTCTGAAGTTGTGCCAGAGGAGATTCCCCATGCAAATCTTGCCAGAGTAGCCACTTCAGCCACACTTTCATCTAAAACACCAAGAGACAGTGCTGAAAATGACCAACGAAATAGTTTGGGGGAGGGCATCCATGTTTCAAACCTGGAGGTGGAGGAGGGCACCACCTCACTCGTCCAGTCGGCAGTGTTCCTGAGAGCACCCGCAGAGAAGCAGGTCACCAATGAGAGCTCAGTCTTAATCCAATCATTGAGGCCTCCATCCAAGCCCATGATCATCGTTCACTCTGACAATCTTCCTGACGTCATAGTTTTCCGTAACAATGAGCATCAGCCTTCTCCCACTTCCACCCTTTCCAATCAGGGAGTCAGGAAGACACGTGAGGAGCCATGCTCTCAGATGAGTGCGTGCCCTGACAAAGTGGTGTTCCACAAGGTCCCTTCAGTACAGAACCTGACTCACTCACTAAACCTTTTAGAGGAACAGGAGGAATTTGAGGGTATGACGTATACAGTGGAAGTGTTAGAATCAACACCGTGTGTAGGGGTTGCTGACAGCTTGCCCACAGATCAGCCCGAAACTACTGGAGATAAAGCGTCTATTTTACAACCCTGGACAGAGACAGCAGAGGAGGGCTTATTTTCTGCAAGTGATAGAGGTAAAGTCAAACATGCAACTAATTTAAAGCAATATAGCATCTTCAAGTATGATTTCTAAATTCAGTGAGGTGATAGAAATTAAGTAGACTATTTACCTTAAAATATTAAAACGTGCATTTTTTGTAACATTTATCGGAGATGAATGTGAAACTGACATGAATGCATAACACAGTCCTAGTTTTGCACAGCATTTTCAGTGGAGAATGGAAACTGCTTGTTTTTACTTGGCTTTCACTTTTTGTTGGTGACAGTAGGAAAAATTTTAAATGTATGCGCTATGCAAATATTGCTATCTGCATTTGTTTTAATGTATTAAATACTGTGCAAAGGTTTACAGCAACAATGGTTGGAGGGTTTCATTCAAAAGCTTCAGCATTGCTAATTGCACTATTAGGTCAAAGTCTCAGATGCATCACCTCTGTCACCAGAAATATAATTATTTTCTAACCCAAGAGTGCTTACTCAGTAACTGCTGCTGGAACATTAGGCTTTGTATATGAAAATATTTGCCATTGAGCCTTCTGTTCTTTATAGTAGTAAGTCCCAGTCCAGGGATAATCAACACAACTCCTCTTACCAATGAAAACACCCCACAAGAGCATGCTGGAGAGAGAGATAGAGGGAAGCTTTGTGAACAGGAAACATCTGTGAGTTCAGCCAGAGAGGAAACCATGAAAACCATCAGGCTTATGGAACTTTTCAGAATAACAGGTGAGCCTCTGTTGAAACGAAACCGAGGGAAGCACACACCTGAAGTGTCCATCAAGAAGGCCATTGCTGAGAGAGACAGACTGATGAAGAAAATACGGCAGTCCACTCAACTGAAAAAACAGACAGGTATGGAGATACTTTGTGTCTGAATTCTCTTTACCTTCAACATAGTTCATATTGTATGTTCAGTTAATACTATAATTTAAAGACGTGATGGGTGTGGGTTAGCATCAGTAGGTTTGGTCTTACAAGTGTTCTCTACTTTCCCCAGATATATCAAAGTCAAGAATAACAGGTATCACAGTATCTAGTAGTACTGGAGGGTACCCAGCACACATTCAGAAAACACTAGAGGTCAACGCTAGACGGAATACAGCAGGTCCAGCTTAAATTGAGTATTTTTCTGACATAATTGTTTGTCATTATCAAATTTGAATGGTGATAGAGATTACAACGTCTTGTGAAATATTTGTTCATTGTTGATATTACAGATGAGGAGCCACTGCAAACTGTTCAGACAGTTCCTAATGGGTCAAGGATGATCAGTTCAGGTGTGGACCTGGCCCTTCAAAGTTCTGTTGATCAGGTGTGGAATCTTTACCAGATGGCAGGGGAAACTGAAGCAAAGCAGCCAGCTAGCAACCCCTTACTGTCACAGCCTGGCAGCTATGTATCCACCGAGAATAATGACCAAAAGAACATTTCAGAAGATTATTCTCATCCTTCTGAATCGTCACCAAGTCAGGGGAGAGGACAGTCACCAAAGCCATCTGGTTTGCCTAACGCCCAGCTCATCAACACTCCAAATTATGTTCTTGTGAATGATCCGAATGCTGAGAAGAAGGGAAATCAATCCAGTGACACATCTCTGAGCACGGACAAAGAGAGATCAGGCACGTCAAATAACTGGATGAGACCATTTCTGTCAATCTTTCTTCCAAGCGACCCCTTCGGTGGTGATCCCGAGGGCAGCCGGCCTCTGTTCTTTTGTGTCACTTCTGATCAAAGGAACGTTGCCTGCTCACCAGTGCTTGTCCATGACATCATTCCAACTTGTGCTGTCAGCAGTGATGTGGACAGTGGGAGAGAGTGCATACCAAGTTTGCCATTGGGAACGCAGTGGTCCATCAACATTACTTTGAAAAAGTAAGTTCACCATGTCCTGATAAAGTTACATTTTGATAGATCCATTGTTATGAATTAGTGTGCCATTAAATCTGTAAACAGGCAAAAAATGTTTATACATATTTACCTCAACAGGACAACAGGACAACAACCACCCCATGATTCTGCCCTGAAAAAATAACCAACCCCCATGAAGGATTGTGATACATTTTAAACTAGAGATAAAATGTGCACATATCCCATATTAGTGGTATTCTTGCATGGATAAATAGAAGCATAAGAAACGTTTTATTTGTTGTCTGTAAGAACGTTTGATTGAAATGGTGTTTTTAATCGTTAAAAAGTAAGTGGAATGCTAAAGGACCACTCATGTCATGCAAGCTACTTGTCATTTGACTGGAACAGAAGGTACTGTCCATGGTGCTGACCAAACCAACCTTGATTTCACAAATTCCGATAAGGACATGGCATATCAATGCTATTTCTCAGAAACCTGGGCAGCATTTAATTTAACTGAAGCGAAATAAGTTATTCACAGTATCTACACCTAGTGGGCAAAATCTTCGAATCGAATTGGAGTGCGTCACTGAATATTCCTGTGTGGGCATTTTTACAGTTGGAACAATTTGTAGAACAACAACATCGCAGCGACATAAGATTAAAACATAGTGTGAACAACAATTCGCTGTGAGTTGGAGAAATAATTTGGTAACGCTAGCCTTTTCGTTATAGCCTATTTATAATGCTAATGATATCGCGCAGTCTTCGAATGTATCTAAGGTTACATGGCTAAAACAGTGTTCTAGACACGGCTTTACAGAAAAGCAGTTCAAGGAGGAGAAAGGATGTTAAAACAACATGCTAACGTAATCCCTAGCGGCCTTCCTACACTTCTGGAGGGTTTTTCTAGAGCAGCACTAAAGAAAAGGCCGAGTAACCTCGGATCCTTTGCCTGGTACTACTTCACGGAACTGATCAAATACAAAACAGGTAAAGCTAACTCAGGATGATAAGTTAGCTACGGTTAGCATTACGCTACACTTTGCTTTCGATTTATAGATGGATTTATAAACTAGCGTTATGATTACTACCAATCAAATTGTAACTGATTAAGTTGCTTAACTTGTGCATCTTGTATCTGATTTGGTTGTAATTATTGCTGAGATTGTGTAATGTTGATTTGCAGAAAATGAATCATTTGACCTTAAAAAACTTGTGCGAGAGTTCCACAAGCATATGGGTAAGCTGCAGTCTCTCTCTCTCGCTCACACACACACACACACACACAACACACACACAGGGCAATGGGGAGTGGAACTGCTTTGTCAAATCAAGCATTTCTTGTATTTATACCATGTCTCCCCTGCCTAAATACAGAATTACTGATTTTGTGTGTTTTTCTAAACAGCTGATCGGATAAGTGGGGATGGGTTTGAAGAGGAGCTGAAGAAAGAGGGGTATAAGGTCACCTCGAATGTTAACCACGATTACAATGAACTCTGTATCACAGGAGAAGTAGACTTGTTTTCATGGGGCCATCAGTGTGATGACACTAACAATATGCAAGGAGCAAAACCAAATGTACAAGCTAATTATAATCCTCTTGACAAGAGTAATTATCCTGGAGAGGCTGCTGGAGACACCAATTATATAGTGCACCCAGAGGGCAATCAGAAACCTAGAGCTGAGAGACACACATGTCCTTCTGAGCCATTCAAAATGACTGAAAGACCAGATGCCAGTGTCCAGTCTAAAATGCAGAATGATGTGTCAATTAAAAAGCCCAACCAGTGTGCTCAAGTGAAAATCCAAATGGAACCAGTCCCATCTTACCCCAAAAGGTCTCAGTCAGTGACCAATGCAACTGATTTAAGAACAAGACCTACAGAGACTTTAAAACAGGCTCAACGTCCTGGAACAAAAGGCACCACCACCACAGCTTGTGTCCACCCACTCAAAGATACCCCCAGGAATCAAATAAACGCAACCAATGTAAATGAGGAATTGAAACTTTCAGCATGTACCGTAACAACTGCTGCCCAGAAGAACAATCCAGCTGCTGCCACGAGAGGTTAGCGTTAGTTCATGAGAAGAATGATTGCGTTTATCATGTTCCCGCAATGTGGGTGTGTACAATGAGCAAAACAGACATAGTTAGATATTTGTTTACATGGATAATATGCATATGTATATTTTTTTTCTCAGAGGCTATCACAGAACAACACTCCTTTGAGCTCAGGGAAAGTTCTTTAGGCCCCAGCAACAGCACCACAGATGACAGAAAGAGGTGGGCTCTCCATGTCAACAGAGATGGGAACAACTGTCCCCCTCCCCCTTTCAGTGCACAGTCTCAGCCGCAGCAGCAGCATCAACCTCAGACTGGCCGGTCCGGAATACCCTGGGGCCAGCAACCTGGGGCCCTCTATTACCACCCTCACCCTCACCCTCACCCTCCCTACGGGCCTCCCAGTGAGCCCTACGGGTGGTATCCCCCAGGACACACATGGTTCTCCCCTCCACCCTCTTTACCCCCTTACCCTTTGTGGCCCCCTCCAGGGCCTTGTCTATACCCCTGGGGTCCCCCTTGTCCATGTTTCATGTGGCCTAATATGGGATGGGGTGAACCAGGAATGCCTAGGAGATGCCATGCCCCACCTGGCTATCCTCCAAGGGCGTGTACTCCCATCCCAGTCCCACCCGCTCCACGCCAAAATGCCCTGATTAATTCTGACTCCACCATTGCCCCTGACCCTATCCAGTTACCCGTGGATGAACAGTCCACCACAGGATTTCCCTGGTCCCTCTACCCCCCTGCATTTGGCTCCTCTTCATTTTACCCTGGACCCATGCCTCCGGGCGGGGGCGAAATGCCATCCTCTAATGCCCCAAACAGGAGGTCCCCATACAATCCAAATTCTCACATTCATACCCAGGTTTAATCAGCAGGTACGATACAAGTACTTGTGCAAAACAATTTTTAAAAAAAAATCAATTTCAAAGGTATGAGAATACCTGATGCTTAATGTGTAGTATGACTTATAGGTGTATATGCATATACAGTTTTATGCAAAAGTTTGGGCACCCTTGATAATTATCATTATTTCAGATTATAATCTGCTGGTCTTCCAAAGCAGCAATTTCATTTGGACATAATTTACACATTATGGGAAAAGTTACATTTCAGATCTGTAATAACATGTATTGAATTGACACAAACAATGCTGTGTGCATCATAACAATAACAGATATGTGCAAAAATGTGGGCACCCCAGTGGAATAATCACATCAATATTGGGTAGAGCCTCCCTTTGCTGAAATAACAGCATGTAGATGCTTCTTATAGCCACTGATAAGTCCCTGAATTCTGACTGCAGGTATTTTGGACCATTCCTCCTTACAAAATGTCTCCAGTTGAGTCAGGTTTGATGGCTGGCGAGCGTGGAAAGCCCGCTTCAGATAATTCCATACATTTTCGATGATATTCAAGTCTGGGGACTGGGATGCCATTCTAGAACATTGTATCTGTGCCTCTGCATGAATTCCTTGGTAGATTTTGAACAATGCTTTGGATTGTTGTCCTGCTGAAACAACCAACCCCGGCATAATTTCAGCTTCCTGACTGAGTCTTGAAGATTGTTCCCAAGAATCTGCTGATACTGGGTGGAATCCATGTGACCCTCAACTTTGACAAGTTTTCCAGTACCTGTGCTAGCCACACAGCCCCATAGCATGACGGATCCTCCACCAAATTTTACAGTAGGCAGCAAGTCATTTTTCCGTAATGCAAAGTACATATGGTTGTGACCAAATAACTCTCATAGTTTCATCTGTCCACAACACTTTATTCCAAAATGATTCTGGCTGGTCTAGATGAGCCTTTGCATACCTCAAGCGACTGCTTGTGGGGAGTACGCAGAAAAGGCTTTTTTTTTTGCATAACCCTTCCATTGGGCTGTCCTTGTGCAAAGTGTGCTGGACTGTGGAACAATGTACAATGACACCATTAGCAGCAAGATGTTCTTGGAGCTCTTTAGAGGTGATCTGTTGTTTGTCTGTGACTATTCTAACCATTCTTCATCTTTGCCTTTCATATATTTGTCTTGGCCTACCACATCTTTCCTTCACAAGGACTGTTCCTGTGGCTTTCCATTTTCTTACTACATTTCTGACTGTGGAGATAGACACCTCAAACCTTTTTGATTACTTTGAATATCCCTCTCCTAATTCATATTGACAAATCATCTTAGTTTTTAGGTAATTAGAGAGTTATTTTGAAGTTCCCATGTTGCTACTCTCCAACAGGGAATGAAGGAAAGGCACACCTAGCAATTAGCTATGTTAAATTAGCTTTTTCATGATTTGTTGCAGCTTTATTTGCAGTTTAAGGTTCAATCAGTTGATCAAAGGAATTTTGTGTTTCAATCAATCAGCATTAAGCGACTACAGGTATTCAAATCAACACACTTAAAAGGGTACCCAAATTATTGCACAGCCTATTTTTCACATTCAATTTTATTTCATACTGCTACATTAAGATTTTTTGTCTGAAAAACATCCCATCATCCAGCTTTCTCTAGAAATTGAATTACATATTGCTATGGTGTTTTCTTATAAACACAGAGCAAATTAACATGCAACATCAGAGGGGTACCCAAACTTTTGCATAAAACAATTTTTCCTAATTTAATTAAGTTTCATAATTAATTTACGCTTAAAGTGTGCTTATGTACTTTAAACCATCAATCCCTAAACTTAAACAAAATTTGTGATCCATTTAATACCAGTTATTAATTACAGTCTACATTTTAATAAGAAATGTATGCGTTAGTTAAATATGCCAGAGGGACTTACTGTTAATTAGTTTTAATTGTTATAATTTAAAATTGAAATGACCTCAATATACAGTTAAACTTCAAAGCACTACACAGCAGTCATGTCTTTTAATCTCTCTCCCTACCCCCTCTCTCTGTCTCCCTCACAGATCTTGTTTGCAGAGGTGGATTCAGAAGATTGTAAGAAGACAACTAGATCAAGATTCTTAATTAATATAATAAAGTATTTTATGATGGACACCACGCCTGCCTTTATCTCTATTTGACTAACCTTTAAATCTCAAACTAAATGATCTGATTAGATAGGCCTTCATAACCTTAATTCACTGCAGTACATTCAATGATTCAATAATACATAAATTGTAAATAAAAACATCTACTGTAAATAAAATAATACATTGTAAATAAAAGCATCTACTGAAGTTAATAATTACAATAAGGACAGGCTATAATTTCCCCGTGATCAAATCATTACTTAACGAAACTAATTCTAACGACGTTGTTATTGTGACGTAGGCGATAGTCACAGATTTATGAATCGATTCAATCAGGGGGAACTAGTGTGCTGTGGATCTAGGTGGACTAGCTCGTCCTATCAAAGTAGGCCCAAAAAATATGTTTTATGAAATTTAGCGATAGCTTATAAACAATGAATTACTGGAATGTATGCTCAACGATGGCGGGACGTTCTATGAAGTCGTGTGATGTATGTCTGTCTCACTGATTTCGATGCTTTCTCAGATGGCGTCCTGGAAGGTCTCCCGCCGGACACTGTTGATCCCGTATGGCTTGAAGAGTTTGCTGGAATCTCTGTGTCGTGCAATAAGAACTGAAGACCCACAGCACATACAACAGTTTATCGCTGCGTATTGTAAGGACCTCCTAGAGCACAGAGACCGTAAGTCGTATAATGGCACCAAATAGAGATATAAAAAGAGCTGAACTTTCTTTATTAATAGCCTACTTCAGTAAACTATACAGGCTAGGCTACATGTCGACTGTTAAATAACTGAATTTCTTTGCGTCTGTAACGTATTGCAAATACAGCCACTCCTTCCAGAGACCTTAGACAAGTCATACAGCTTTACCAGAAAATGCGAGGTAAGATGACAGATTTGAGAAAACCGACATTTCGCTGATAACGTTTCGTGTAGTTATTACGTTTCATTTGTTAAGCCCTTTAATCCACTCATACCATATTAATTTAAAAATAAATAAATGATTGATTGATGCTTGAAACTTGGGCCTACTGGTGAGCGACATCATAGTTAATTTGCTAGAGGCCTACTCTGTAGTCATAGTTTTCGTATTTGTTATTGTTATTACTATACATTGTATTAATTGGTAGGCTACCTATTATTGTTTCTTGATTTGTTTTCATTAGGTTAGTATTAATGCTTTTGTAATTCATGTTTTTTATATTTATCTTTCTATCTGATCATTTTCTAATGTCTTTTTTTTTGTAAGTTTTGTAAGTCGCTTTGGACAAAAGTGTTTGCTAAATACCACAACCATACCATCGCTGATATAGTTCACAGAGTAATTGTTACACCTGGATGTCAATCTCTGACTAGAATTCTCATCTAGTTCTTTGTCATGTCCTTTTACGTTGTGTTTTAAGCCTAACGTTATTGAATATGGATGATGCTATGCATGAGTTCTTTGAGACATGTGTATGTCTTGTTTTGAGTAATTTTTACAAATACGTAACGTTTTTTATTGTAATCAGAGCATGACCAAGTTATGATGAAAAATTGGCCAATGCGAGGTTCTCCGGAGGCGGCTCGGGTCTCGAAACCATCTGGGGAGCCTGCAGAGATGTATCAGAGATGTGTCAGCCTTGTCAGCTGCCACCTTGCTGATGACGCCTTGACTGTCAGTCAGAGTAGGCCTATGCCTGTTCAGTCTTCCCTGGCGCAGCCCAAGAGCCCTGAGGACCTTCCCGCAGCTAGGGTTCAATTAGCAGTCTTCCAGAGGGTTCCATCAAGGAGTGACTTCACTGGGGTCAGGGGAACTGTTCTGATTGATTCTGCAAATAGCGATAGCTTATAAACAATGAATTACTGGAATTTATGCTCAACGATGGCGGGACATTCTATGAAGTCGTATGATGTATGTCTGTCTCACTGATTTCGATGCTTTCTCAGATGGCGTCCTGGAAGGTCTCCCGCCGGACAATGTTGATTCCGTATGGCTTGAAGAGTTTGCTGGAATCTCTGTGTCGTGCGATAAGAACTGAAGACCCACAGCACATAGAACAGTTTATCGCTGCGTATTGCAAGGACCTCCTAGAGCACAGAGACCGTAAGTCGTATAATGGCACCAAATAGAGATATAAAAAGAGCTGAACTTTCTTTATTAATAGCCTACTTCAGTAAACTATACAGGCTAGGCTACATGTCGACTGTTAAATAACTGAATTTCTTTGCATGTGTAAGGTATTGCAAATACAGCCACTCCTTCCAGAGACCTTAGACAAGTCATACAGCTTTACCAGAAAATGCGAGGTAAGATGACAGATTTTAGAAAACCGACATTTCACTGATAACGTTTCGTGTAGCTATTACGTTTTATTTGTTAAGCCCTTTATTTTTGATCCACTCATACCGCATTCATTTTTTTTAAAATAAATAAATGATTGATTGATGCTTGAGACTTGGGCCTACTGGTGAGCAACATCATAGTTAATTTGCTAGAGGCCTACTCTGTAGTCATAGTTTTCGTATTTGTTATTGTTATTACTATAAATTGTATTAATTGGTACCTTTTATTGTTTCTTGATTTGTTTTCATTAGGTTAGTATTACTGCTTTTGTAATAAATGTTTTGTATATTTATCTTTCTATCCTATCATTTTCTAATGTATTTTTTTTGTAAGTTTTGTAAGTCGCTTTGGACAAAAGTGTTTGCTAAATACCACAACCATACCATCGCTGATGTAGTTCACAGAGTAATTGTTACACCTGGATGTCAATCTCTGACTAGAATTCTCATCTAGTTCTTTGTCATGTCCTTTTACGTTGTGTTTTAAGCCTAACGTTATTGAATATGGATGATGCTATGCATGAGTTCTTTGAGACATGTGTATGTCTTGTTTTGAGTAATTTTTACAAATACGTAACGTTTTTGATTGTAATCAGAGCTTGACCAAGTTATGATGATAAATTGGCCAATGCGAGGTTCTCCGGAGTCGGCCCAGGTCTGGAAACCATCTGGGGAGCCTGCAGAGATGTATCAGAGATGTGTCAGCCTTGTCAGCTGCCACCTTGCTGATGACGCCTTGACTGTCAGTCAGAGTATGCCTGTTCAGTCTTCCCTGGCGCAGCCCAAGAGCCCTGAGGACCTTCCCGCAGCTAGGGTTCAATCAGCAGTCTTCCAGAGGGTTCCATCAACGAGTGATTTCACTGAGATCAAGGGAACTGTTCTGATTGATTCTGCAAGGGCACCGCCTGCTGATGTCATCGTGGTTCACTCAGAGAACCTTCCGGGCACAATAGTGTTCCACTGTGAAAGTCGCCCCAGTTCAGCTTCATCTGTGAGGTCTTGTGGCACCAGGACACCCTCTGTGACTGACACAGATGGGACAGAGGAGTGTGGTCTTGAGATGGACTCGGATGAGATGGTGGTGTTTGAAAGAGTTCCCTCCAAGGAGGATTTTCTTCCTCTTCAGTCTTCTGTGGAGGTGGAGTCCGGTAAGCTGCAGAATTCAGAGATTGTAGACGAGCCTCGCACCACAGTGGGACAATATCATAGCTCAGAGGAGACGGAGGAGCAACATGAAACACTGGAAGTGGCAGGTACGTCTTTTAAAATCACACACACACACACACACACACACACACACACACACATACACATATCTGCACAAGCCTCTCGTACATCAGTTATAGCAATTAATAGTCTTAAAATAAAACTAGATTTGAAAAAAAAGATTGTGCCTCAAAAGCTGATTGCTGTTATTTAAAGCCGCCCAAGAGTCATCCAAGATAAAGAAGGAGGTATCATCGAGACAAAGCCTGGTCAAGGTGTTCTCTGCTCATATGGTGAAAACTGAGGATAGCGTTGAAAAGATGGATGACGGATCAAAGCAATCAGATGGAGACATGACACCCAGCACATCTTCAGAGACGTCCATTACAGGTATTTTTGTCTGTTAATGTGATGTATGGTACAAGGAAATGGTGTGTACATTCAATAATGATTTGGCTTGTCGATATGTTTTAAAGTCATAGAATGTCCAGTTTCATCTGAACCAACAATGAATGATATCAGAAGAACCGGTGATATTGAAGGTCCAATTTTACACGCAACTGACAGTGAAGCAGATTCACATCTGGTGATCTCTAATGATCTGTCTGACGTGTCTGGACTTAAAGAAACAACACCGATGGCTGCCGAAGTGGATAGGGCAGCTTCGACTGACAAATACTTAATCCTGGTAAAAGAAATGGCAGAAGAATGTGTAGCTGAGGCTGTGGAGTTATTGTCTTCTGAAAGTCTACCAAACCAAACTGAAAGACACTCATCTCCTAGAATATATTCAGAGACAGTTTTTGTGCCAGGTAAGGCCTTTTGGTAAATGAAGTGCTGTTTTCATGTTTGATGGAAGTGCTTCTAAGGTCAATGACAGACAAACTTCACCATCTCAAGGTGTGACTGCTGTGGATGGAGTCACATGGCAGGATCTGCAAACACTTTCACCAGATGCGTCACAGAGTGTCTCTCCAGACCCCTTGCTTCTAGCAGGTAAATAAATGCATCTCTCCATCATCCTACAGTTTAAATGCAGTTTACATTTTTTTTCATCTTATATCATAAAAATCCATTCTAATGTGAGGCAATTTGCCGTTTGACAGAAAGTGAATATTTAACGAATATGAAATGTTTCTCTTTCAGAGATGCCACAAACTGTTATATCTGTGTCTGAAAGTGTTTCTCCTCTCTACACTGTGGAGAGAGAAGAGACAGCAGCCCAAGAACAATCTGTTGAAGAAGCTCTCATTGCCGCTGCTGCTGGAGTATCAGTATTACCAGCTGAATGCTCAGGCACTGACAGAGTTGAAAGTACTGAAACAGCTTATGTCGTCACAACGGAAAATACTCCTCACAAGTCATTAGATGAAAGTGTGGTTAGTGTGACTCCTGTCCGAAGTCCCATTCAGATGAACATGAATGAGATTGCTGATGCAGATGATTTGAATCTGGTCAAGGAAATGCCAGAATCTCTGGCAGATAACTCTGAACTGTCACCTCTCGCACAAGTACACCCTGAGGAGATGTTAGGATTTCCAAGTGATCAGACAAGCGCTGCTGGTGGGGAGTGTCCAAACACAACAGACACAGGGTTTATAACATCTGGCGGTATACCCTGTCAGGAAGATAGTTTGACAGAAACAATGAAGACAACAGAAATGGGGACAACCTCAAAAGTTTCTTCAGAGACATCAGGTAATTGCCGGAAGAGCTGGAATTCTGTGTTTTTTTCAAGCATAAAAAAAAATGTCTTATATCATTATTATGTATTATATGATAAAGATATAAGTAAGTCTGTTGTGGATTTATCACCAAGAACCAGTCCCATCATAGAAGCATCTCAAACAACTTCACAGCTATCACAGACAAACATGTCAGCTGTTTCTCCAGACCCCTCTCTTATAGCAGATAATGTACATGTCCATATTATCACCATGGACTACAATACAATTTCACTCTACATTTTTGCTGTTCATGTGGTCCTACCTATGATTAATTAGAGATTAAAATCCACAAGATTGGAGTTTCATATGCATTCTTGACTGAGTTCGAGAGAAATGACCATTGGACCAACAGTGTGTTTGTTCCTTTTCCAGAGATATCTCAGACTGTTACATCTGTATTTGAGAAGGTTTCCCCTCTCTGCACTGTGGACGGAGGGGAGATAGCAGTGCAAGAACCATCTGTTGAAGACATTCTCAATGCTGCTACTGCTGTTTTGGTTGCTGTTGCTGCTGCTGCTGCAGTAGAATCAGTGATGCCCCCTGAATGCTCAGGAAGTGACAATGCTGAATGTCTTGAAACAGTGCAGAATGTTCTCAAAGAGGACATGGGGTCTGTGCTATCAAAACACTCAGGAGTCAACCTAGATGCAAAGTCTGCATCAGAGCCTGTAGACAATGTGACCCCTATCAAAAGTCCCATTCAGGAGAACATGAGTGAGACTGCTGATGCTGATGATTTGGTCGAGGGGATGCCTGAGTCTCTAGCGGACTACTCTGAACCGTCACCTTTCAGACAAGAGCAACCTGAGGAGACAGCAGACTCACCCGATGAGCACATTGTTCTGACAAGCCCTGCTGATGAGGATGGTCCTAAAGTAACCTACACTGAATGCATCACATGTGACAGAGAAAAAGCAGAGGCAGCACTACAAGAACCATCTGGTGAAGATGCTCTCGGTGCTGTGGAATCGGTATTACCAGGAGGTAACAACGCTGATGGTCCTGAAACAGCAGAGAATGTGCTCCAAAAGGATGTGGAATCTGTATCACCAAGATATTCTGGAACTGACATCACAGAAGGGTTAGCTTCAGAACCAATAGAAGACAATGTGGACAACACAAGTCTTGTCAGTAGTTCCGATGAGGAGAACATGAGCGAGATTACTGAGACAGCGACAGCTCAGTCCCAGACACGAACACTTTCTCCAGATGCCTTTCGCAAAACAGGTAAAGTAAAAAAAATATACGAGACCTTTTTGTATTGTAGAATGATATGCATGGTGTGCATGCACTGCTTATTTCTATAGTACTAATGCCACAACACTGCTACTTTTTACACACTGCTGGCCATTATTGAAGAGATTCATATTAATTTATTCAGTTATTAACAATGTGTTGGTTACTGTTGCAGAGGTACCTCAGACTGACACATTGGAGGTAGACTGGACACTGGACACTGGACTGAACAGAGAAGAGGCAAAAGCTCAACAGCCATCTGGTGATGGAGCTCTTAGTGTCTCACCAGATGTCAAGGGAAGCTTCTTGTTACATCGTCCGTTTGAATCCTCTGAAACTGAAACTTTTGAAAAGCTTGGAATAGCAGAGATTGTCGTCCCCCAGGACATGGAGCTAGTTTCAGTAGGATGTTCGAGAGACATCACAGAAGGGTCTCTGTCTCAGTCAGCAGGAGACAGCATAGACGACCACAGAGAGTCGTCTCCCACTGGGCCCAGTCTGGAGGCTACGAATGAGATCACTGAGACAGACTATCTGAGTTTGGTCACGGAGGCATCTGATCACGTGTCACACATCTTAGAACCATCCCCTCTCAGAAAAGGTCTCTCTGAGGAGAGAATGACTTCAGAGCTTTCAGTCGATACACCTGCTCAGGTATTCACTGCTAGTGAGGAATATCCAGGCGAAGTGGTCACCATCTGTACAGGCCATATACCATCCGCTAGAATTCCCACTCAGGAAGAGGATGTGAGTATATCAAGAGGAACAACAGACAGGGGGGCATCCCCAATCTTTTCCCCAAACACCTCTTCTGTGTCAGGTAACGCCTTCCCCCTACAGCATCTCACACAGAACAATTCCTAGCAGTGTTTTCTCGAGGCATCCACCTAGATAAATGATATAGCATCCAACTCTATAAATGATATAGCACGAGCAATAAAAGACCATACTGTTTGTTTATTGATGGAGGATTCTAAACCCAATTCCAGATAGTTTTATTTGCTGTGGTTTGTTGTTGCAGGTTGTGTGCATGACACACAGGGAAATCAGAGCCCTGCCTCAAGCAACCATCTCCCTGGGCCTCCCAGCTCTGGTAATGAAACAGAAACTCCACAGACTGAAAGAGCAGTACTTTAAGCCCACTGGGGAATATATTAAGTATTCTCTCTTTATCACAATTCAATATTCATATTCGTGCATCCTAATCTAAACACAATCAGAGTACTTTTTTTTGCAAGAGCTTATGTGTTAACTGATTCAAATCAGCGGTTATTAATTATTAAGTGTAGAGTGTAGATGTAAAGACCAAATCCAACATGTGGTGCTACCGAAAAAAGTGCATGGACAAAAGTGGGTTACATATTTAATGTGGTTGCATGAGATTCAAACTGATGCTGTTTGGTTCTGGATGATGGCTGTGAAGCTATTCCGACTCACTGAATAATACTTTTCAGCTGAGGAGCAGCAACAACACACTCCGGATTCTGTGGCTGAAAGGGGAACTTTGACCCCATTCAATTCTCCTGTCCTCAAAGGCTCGGTCAATCAGATGTGGACTTTATACGATCTACCCCACAGCAGTGATGAGGGCACATTGTGCACCAATATCCTGTCCCAGCCTCCTTTCAATGGCAGAGCTTACATTCACGCCTTTGGGCCTGGCCATGTTCTACTGGCTGAGAGGTCTCCTCAACACTCTCGTCTTGACCTACATCAGGCCTCAGAAGGGCATGTAGAGGGTACGATCCAGGCTTCTGACCTACATCGACACAGAGCCCAAGACGTGGCCCCCACCGCTGAGGCCGCTTGCTCAGTTCACCCTTCAGCATCGCTCCCGGACACAGGCACTCAGGAAATCATCCTCCCCAATTACCTGTTGTGCGTCGATGACAAGCAGGCGACGCCTCTCATGGGGGCCCCCGGGGGCCCCGCTCAGTCGGTGAGGGTGAGACGAGATGACGCCTCGGGGCTCCTGTCCCTCACCTTCCCCTCGGCCGTCCTTGGTGGTGCTCAGAGGAGGGGTGGTCAGTCCCAGTTTATGCAGATCACCACCGATCAGGGCCACAGCGTCTACTCGCCCGCTGTGCTTCGGATCGTCACACACCCTGCTGACCAAAACTAAACACAGATTCACCCAGCTGAACCTCACCTACAATTGCCAATAAACCAGGGACAAATGCATAAACAGATTGTTGTCCAGGGTTTTTCACTCAGAAATGTGTGTTCAAATTCAGCATAATGAAAAGACAATGAAGGATATAAAGCCTTTATTTTGCAACGATAGAAATGCTTTTTTACTTTGTTACATGATATTGACAAAGAATGAGAAGTTACAAACACACATATTTCAGGCCACAATGGCCTCACCTAATTTGTATGGTACAATATCATATGCATATGAACACTTTACACAGCAGTTACATGTCAAGAGGAGTCACAGAGAAGGGCTGTCAGTGCACAGATATGCCACTAGGGGGAGGCAGAGTGGAGCTGTGTGTGCAATACATGTTTGCATAGTAAAGGTGGCAGGAAGAGTTCATGGGAGTTGTGATTTAGTTGGAATTTCATCCCAATGTCATTGAACAGCTGCAGAATCGCACAATGTGGCAAATGGTTAGCAAGTCCTCTGCTGAATAATCACATTACAGCTATATGACTTCTTTAGGGGCAGTTGATAATGAGTGTTCTCTATTTAAGAAGCAATATGTAATATGGAGTTTACAAATCTAAAGCACATCCAGATGCCCGAAGCACTACTGAACCAAATGTTAACCCAAGCCTATTCATTTTTTTGTCTATGAAATCTTTAAGGACTTGACTAAAATGCTGACAACTTTTACTATGGATATGTAAGAGATAAATGCATGGATACAACTACACACATATGCACGCATACACGCATACACACACACACTACACAAACAATCACACACACAACTCTCATCTTATGATAAAACTGCACAAACAAATAAATTAGTCAACAAATATTAACTGTGCCTTTGGGGAAAAAAACAAAACAAACAAATAAACGTCAAGTTCACTCCTAGAACTCGCTTTACGTACATCAAGTTGTGCTTCCCGCTTACGTCTGTCTCGTTGTTTGTGTGACAATGACAATTAAGTACTTTGAACTTTGATAGTTCTGTGGAAGCAAAAACAGTCTCACCAGTTCAATTTTAAGCAGTGGGTTTCAATGTGCTAAAATCTTTAAATGAGTCATGTGCTTAGGCTACATAGATAGACAATTACAGGTAGCCTAGAATAATGGTAGGCCTACATTAATTAAAAACAAACATGTGGTGGTCTCTTACCAGGTCTCTTACAAGACACGAATGAAATGTCTTTTTCCCACATTAACTTCACATATTCTTTATCAACAAATAAGTCAACTGGTAGTGTGTCACAGAACTTGTTATTTTTTAGATTATTCAGATCTCCCTCCCTCACCTTGACATTGCTTGGATTTAATTACATTTTTTTACTGAAATTGTATTTGGAATCTTTTTGTTTGTTTGTTTCTTAAATCACTTTTGGTATAGTAATACCTAAAAAACAATTCCAAAGATCCTGGAGTCTATGGGCCTGATCTGTATGTTCATAGTTCCAGCTGATTTTCACAGAGAATATAGGAATACAATTCAGTTGCCTCAATGGCCTTAACATTTTCTATGCTGGAAAAACCTACACCTGTCACCCATCCGTGCAGACCAGTCACTTATCAGGCAAACAGAGGTTAGGCCTACTGCAAGGAAGCTTGTGCTTGACGTCAACAAAGTTCTCATCACTGATATTGGTTCTTATTATCTGGCAAAAGGTTGTTACCTTTACTACTCTTCATTTCAGCCACTTTGTGATTAGTTTTAAGAATAAAACTCTTTGTTTGACATTCCCCTTGCGATTTACAAGAACAAGGGTAAGATAAACTGCTTTAATGAATAAGGGCCCAGTCAGTGTCCCCGTTTTTCGATTACAAAGACAAAAACATGACATGTTTTGGAGGTGTTAACGTGTCTAAACTGAAAATGTCCCCGGATTTTGTCTCAGAAATCTGGTCACCTTAAGTTAACCCTACCTATATCTCCCTTCTCCATAGCACGGATGTCTGGTCTGAGGTGGCAGTCTGTGCTGGGCAGGACTCCCTCCATGTCCTTCACCAGCTCATTCAAGTGCATGGAAAAAGTTGAGAAGGCGTAGAACTGTGGAAAAGGGATGGAGGATCGTCTTGCAAATACATTTTTCAAGCCAACAAATGAAATACTGTTCTTTAAGAGAATAGCGAAGAGAATAGGATCTCATTCAGCCCGAATTCCCAAAACCTGGCCTCAACAAGTATTCTACCACATAGAAAAAACAAAAACAACTGCATGTTTGACACTGCCACAAGACAGATGTATAAGTGTAGTTGATAATAATAGTCATCACTCTCTCTTTTGATATGCAGGGAGTGGGTCTGTGTTCGCTGCCTGGGATGACCTGGACCGTCTCGGCGTCTGGTGGAGGCATCTCCTCCGGCTCCTCGTCCACGGTGTTCTGTAGTTGCAGGATGGGTGAACCAAGATATGGCATTTGGAGACAAAAACAATATGTATGTGATCACAGGACATGTAGCTAAGTAATTAAAACAGCGATTATCAACCGTGTTATTTTAGTGGTGGTTAATTGATACAATCGTGAATAATTGCTGTGTCTTATCAAAGCTAAACTCTCCTGAGCAGGCAAGAGTGCCAATATGGGCTAACGAGTTGTAGCTAAACAGCTCGCTAGCTATTAGCACTCCAGCTTGCTCAGGAGAGTTTAACTTTAAGACACAGCAATTATTCACGCATTTCATGCACACATAAACGGCGCCTTCCTCCTCCTCAAACGCCAAAGCTAAAGCAAGTAATTGCATTGTATTCGCCAAAGTAGCTAGCTAAAGATAGTAGTTGATAACCAAAGCATAATAATGTATGGCTAGAATGTATGTTTCCCGTTGTTAAGGTTACAGAATTCTCGCACTGAAGCGCTCAAAAGGCGCTGAAGGCAGCGCTTTTCTAAAACAAGAAGTCGAGTGTGAACACGGCCTTATTGTCTTCTGAAAGTCTACCAAACCAAACTGAAAGGGATACATCTCCTGGAATATATTCAGAGACAGTTTTTGTGTCAGGTAAGTGTAATGTTTATGAATTATAACATTGTCACATCAGTGACGTATGGCATGACCCCCTACAGGCAGGCGCAGGTTGGGTGTTCATGCAGAGCAGAGCCCGCGAGTACGTGAACAGTACAGATGTATAATTGCCTCCTTCATATCAGTAAACTATCTTTCTTTAACACCCGGTCTGATTATTAACTCACACAACGAGAATATCACATTGGCGACGAGGATAAAACCGAAGACGACGACTGCATTTAAAAAAAAAAAGGAAGGAAGAAAGGAATACGTGAAGGACGGTTAACGCGACGACACGTGAGGACAAGTGTCAGCTAGCTAGACGTGCAAGCTAACCTAGCCTAAGGTACTGGAGTGGCTAATAGAAAATTCTAGAAAGAAAGAAAAAATGGCACTCATAAACACAGTCGCACTGCCAGCCTTTAATGTCGAGAGCGAACCAAGTTCCGTGGGACCACGTTGGACTAAATAGCTGCAAAGGTTTGATAATTACATTACCGCAATTAACATTAACGGAGATGCTAGACAGAAAGCATTGCTGCTGCACTTAGCAGGCGAGCGTCTATGACACGTTAGCTGCGAACCAGGACAAGTTTTCAGATGTTAAGCGGAAGCTAAGCACTTACTTTGAACCTAAAAAGAACGTGCAGTATCAAATATACATGTTCAGAAAGGCAGTACAGCAGCCAAATGAAAATGTAGACACATATTGCACTGGACTACGCATCCTAGCAAATAACTGTGAGTTTGCCTACATCGACAGAGAAATTAAGGCACAGTTGATACAGTGTTGCAGTTCAACCAGACTGCGCAGGAGAGCGCTAAGGGAGCCAGGGACCAGCCTAAATGACCTGTTAGGGTACGGGAGAACGCTGGAACTGTCCGAGCAGCAAGCAGCAGGCATGGAAGAGAGTGCTGTGTCAGTGAACGCAGTGCACCAGAAGGGGCGAGCAGCCACCAGCCGACGCGCCGGGACAGCCAAGCCCAACATCCAGTGCCGAAATTGCGGAGGAAAATACCCACACGACGGTGAATGCCCCGCGAAAGGAAAGGACTGCAAAGCATGCGGCAAGCTGAACCACTTTGCAAAGCAGTGCAGGTCAAAACAAAGGTCAGGTAAAGACTTTGATACAAAACGTCGAGACTACAGAGATAACGGTGGACGTCAGAAAATGCACAAGAAGGTGTACAACATTACAAGCACCAACACAGATAACGTGCAGGACTCCTCCAGCAGCGATGAAGCCTACGTGTTCACTGCCAGCAGCAAGGACAACGCTAAACAGCCACAGACGCACATCAAACTCAGTAGGGTAAGAATATCTGCACTGATTGACTCCGGAGCCGCAGTGAACATTATAAGTGAAGCTGTTCTCAGTACCCTGAGATCAAGCCCACAGCTCACCTCAGCTAACATTAAAATATTTCCGTATGGCAGCACCAAGCCACTGCCTATAGCTGGTGTGTTCACATGTAGCACAGAGACTGAGCACAAAAAGACTGTGGCCAAATTATACGTAATGAAGGGCGATAGCTGCACCTTGCTAGGTTACAACACTGCTAAAGAGCTGGGCCTCATCAAAGTCATAAACTCTGTGTCTTCTCCAACCAGCGGCACAGTAGCAGATGAGATAATAGAGACTTACCAGGAGTTGTTCCAAGGCATTGGAAAATTGAAAGACTTTCAAGTGGAACTCCACATAAACAAAGACATTCAGCCGACATGTCAGCCACACAGGAGAGTTCCCTTTCACGTCAGGCAAAAGGTCAAAGAGGAGCTGAAAGAGCTTGAGGAGGAAGACATCATTGAGATGGTCACAGGCCCTACACCATGGGTTTCCCCGATCGTCACACCACCCAAGCCAAAGGACCCGGACAAGGTGAGCGTTTGCGTTGACATGAGACAGGCGAACATCGCCATCCAACGTGAAAGGCACATCACCCCCATAATGGATGATGTAATCCATGAGTTGAATAGAGCTACGGTCTTCTCCAAGCTTGACCTGACAGCTGGGTACCATCAGCTCAAGCTCCACCCGGACAGCAGGTACATCACCACATTCACCACACACCTTGGTTTGAGACGCTACAAGCGCCTGAACTTTGGTATATCTTCGGCAGCTGAGGTGTTCCAAAATGCCATCTGTCAAACACTGCAAGGCATTAAAGGTGTGAAAAATCTAAGTGATGACATCATCATATATGGACAGGGTGTCCGCGGGGTTTTAAAAAGTACTAAAAGGTGATAAATCAAAATTGCCAAATTTAATGCCATTAAAAGTGTTAAATGTAGTTTTAGAGGTATTATTTTTTTTTAAATAGGTATTATTTTTTCAAGTGTCCTATTCTGATTGAAATTCTATCTTCTAAAGTTCGTTTAAATGCGGGCTTTAGCAAAGCTGGGCACATAATCAAAGATCTTCCGTATCAATCCTGAAGTCTCAACTTTGTATGTTTGATGCTGACGTCATATTCAGTGGTCGTTCGACATCTCAAACACTGCGCGCTTCAACTGGGTAACCAACTGGCTGGCTTACGTTTTTGACTTGCTTAGGCATATCTTCAACGTCCAGACAACCATCGTCGTCGTCATGGGCAAATGCAAGTTTTCTGACAGCTGGGTGTAGTAGGGAATAACCGGCAGGCTTATTGTTCGGTTTGTAAAAAAAACATCAATGTCAACTGGATGGGAGCTAATGCACTTCGGTCGCATATGCAATCCACTAATCATACAAATGGAATGTGCGGTCGGCGAGAGCAGTTTATTCTACCACTCTGCCAACTGTCTGTGCTGCTGCACCACCACCACTAGTGCCACGGTACAAGCCAACGCTACGGCTCCAGCAACTACGTCTGACCTCCGGGTGACTATGGGCACCACACCAACACTGCGTGCGGAGGCTCTGGTGTTTAAACACTGCAGTTAAACACCACTCATTGAACTCCAACGAAGGAATTTCGGAGCTGTTTAAAGAAATGTTTCCCGACTCTGACATCGCAAAGTCATTCACGTGTGGTAAAGACAAAACCGGCTACATCATCAGATTTGGATTAGCATCGTTCTTCAAAAAACAGCTTGTTGATGGCATCAACAAGGCAGGGCCATTTGTGTTGATGTTTGCTCATGAGTTCATATTAGGCCTATAGCACACCAGTTCACGTAATGGATGCCAGTTTGTGAAGTGATATCAGCAACAATTCATATAGCAGATGCCAGTTTATAATGCATCAACAGTTCATGTAGTGAATGCCAGCCAGTGTGCTGGAACTATCTCTCCATTGCACATTTAATGCAGTTTGTTTAATTTTTATTCACAAAATGAAATACTGTAAATGTGTGCAATATGTGGTCAACATCAGTAAGTCTCTAAATCTATTATGTTGTGTATAGTGTTATATATGTCAAAATCTCCGTAAACGTTAGAAAGGTCGCCGATTAACACTTGCAACTCAGTGTCGTGATGGTTTTAAAAAAATTCAGAAGGTAGTAAAAAAGGTATTAAAAAGGTATTAAATTTAACTTAAGGATTGCTGTATATACCCTGATGGAAGAACACAAACAGAACATGATGACAGTCTCAAAGCTGTGTTTCAGAGATTAAAGGAAAGAGGGCTTACGCTTAACAAGAAGAAGTGTGAGTTTAACAAATCCAAGCTCGAATTCTTTGGATTCATCTTCTCAGCTGGAGGCATCTCAGCTGACCCCAAAAAGGTTACTGCCATACAAGAAGCCGGCGACCCACAAGACCCGTCCCAAGTCCGAAGCTTGCTCGGCACGGCAAACTACTGCTCTCGTTTTATCAAAGACTTTGCTTCCATTTCAGCACCACTGCGTGAACTGACCAGAAAAGACACACGTGGCACTGGGGTCCAGAGCATGCCAGAGCACTACAGACGATCAAGGACAGCCTGACCAGTAACACGGTGATGTCATACTTTGATCCAGGTAAAGACACAGAGCTTGTGGTAGACGCCAGCCCGGGTGGCCTCGGCGCCATTCTTTACCAAAAGAATAAATCAGGTGAGAGGCGTACCATAGCATACGCCAGCCGTGCTCTCAGTGATGTAGAGAGACGCTATTCAAAGACTGAAAAAGAGGCATTGGCCATCGTGTGGAGTTGTGAACACTTCCACTTGTATCTGTACGGCAACCCATTCACTCTTGTCACAGACCATGAAGCTCTGGAGATCATATGGAACAACCCTTGTTCAAAACCACCAGCGAGGATTGAGAGATGGGGACTGAGGCTT
Source organism: Clupea harengus (assembly GCF_900700415.2). Taxonomy (NCBI): domain Eukaryota; kingdom Metazoa; phylum Chordata; class Actinopteri; order Clupeiformes; family Clupeidae; genus Clupea; species Clupea harengus. The sequence continues at coordinate 11,098,786 of NC_045176.1, forward strand.
CAGCCCTACGACCTCAGAGTGGAATACAGGAAAGGCAAAGAAAACCCTGCCGACTACATATCCCTTCACCCCATCCAGCTGCTGGCAGGCGAGGACACAAGAGCAGTGAAGGTAGCAGAGGAGTACGTCAACTTCCTGGCACATCATGCCACACCCAAAGCCATGACTCTCATGGAAATAAAGGAGGAAACACGCAAAGATCCGATCCTGCAGCAGGTCTGTGCCCTCATCAGAAACAACACATGGCACACAAAACATGATGAGACTTTGAAAAAGTTCAGACAAATCAGTAGAGAGCTTACCGTGTCCCATTCCGATGACATCTTACTTTGAGGCACAAAGATCGTCATCCCCGCTTCCCTCGAACAGAGAGTACTCCAGCTAGCCCATGAAGGACATCAGGGTATCGTAAAGACCAAGACACTACTCAGATCAAAGGTATGGTTTCCTAACATAGACCAGAAAGCGGAATCCATTGTTAAGAACTGTTTAGCCTGTCAAGCCAACACACCTGTCACACAGTCAGAACCCCTAAGAATGTCTGAGCTGCCAGAAGCCCCCTGGCATAATATATGCGCTGATTTCTATGGCCCCCTTCAGACTGGCGAATACCTACTGGTCATCGTAGATGAGTATACTCGCTACCCAGTTGTTGAGATAGTCAGATCCACCTCAGCCAACACAGTCATCCCTGTCCTGGACAAAGTGTTCTCCATGTTTGGCATTCCCAGAGTTCTGAAAACAGACAATGGCCCCCCTTTTAACAGCGAACAGTTTGCTGTACATTTAGGTTTCCACCATCAGAAAATAACACCTCTCTGGCCCCAAGCAAACGCTACAGCAGAACGCTTCATGCGCACACTTGGAAAGGCCATACGTGTGGCAGAGACTCAGAGCATCCCGTGGAAACAGAGACTCAACACGTTTCTCCGTGAGTACCGCTCCACACCACACAGCATTACAGAAGCATCACCAGCAGAGCTGATGTTTCAGCGCAAAGATACACACCAAAATCCCGCTGCTCACCATAGCCAGCGACAACAGCACTGATCACATCATCAGAGAGCGTGATAAAGCGGCGAAAGCAAAGATGAAGTCCAACTCCGACACACACCGCCACGCCAAGCCGAGCACACTGACCCCTGGAGACACAGTACTTTGCCAACAGCCCGAGCGCAACAAGCTCACACCTCCATACAACAGTGAGCCATACACTGTGTCAGAGGTCAAGGGCTCCATGGTCACAGCGACTAAAGATGGACATTCAATAACAAGGAATTCTTCCTTTTTCAAAAAGATCAATGCTGAAACCCAAGATGTTCAAACAGATCCGGATGATGACGGTAATGACACTGTCAATGACAATGTTGTGATGGCAACACCAAGGTATCCATCCAGGATTAACCGTCAGCCGCCATCGCACCTCAAAGACTATAAGTGATTTTGAATCACAGGTTGAATGTGGAAAAAAGAAACGAAAAGAAAATGTTGATGTTTACACTTGTTGATTGTCCCAAGAGTCATGCATCTGAATGTTTTATGTTTTAGATAACAGGTTCAATGACACTTACAATAAGCGTATGAAGGTGTTTTCAACTATTCTGAATTTGAATATTGCCATACATGCATTGTGTAGTTTTAAAATTGAATCACACTGTTAGATTGTAAACAAAACAGTAATGATACTACATACAGTAAGTTAATGAGTTCTTTCTCAGACAATGTTCGCAGAGATGTTTATTCTGTTGAAAAGAAGAAAAAAAAAGAAGTAATGTAATGTTTATGAATTATAACATTGTCACATCAGTGACGTATGGCATGACCCCCTACAGGCATGCGCAGATTGGGTGTTCATGCAGAGCAGAGCCCGCAAGTACGTGAACAGTACAGATGTATAATTGCCTCCTTCATATCAGTAAACTATCTTTCTTTAACACCCGGTCTGATTATTAACTCACACAACGAGAATATCACAGTAAGGCCTTTTGGTAGCTTGACGTTGTCATACTCATAATTCTAGTCAGAATATGAGTCTGATACTGCTCCATTGGGCTGTGTGTTTCAACCGAACCAGGATAAAAAATGCCTCTTTGCTAAATTGGATATACTTACAACCAATCATAGCAACGTAGACCATGGGGCCAGCTGATAAATTAAACTTTTACCGAATTCCGGTAAAAACATATTTTCGATCGACAAATGCCTTGATCGCGTTCCTCTGTTCCTCTTTCAAAATGAATGCGCTGTCGATGTCTTCTAAAACAGACTTGAATCTACACATCTCAGCTCTCCAGCGGCAGCCATGTTTGTTGAAAAGGAATTCAACCCAAGTGCTCTTTGGTGAGGCGGTTGATTACGTTACTGTTGATCATCTGTCCATCATCGTATAAAGCCCGCTCTGACAATTTGATCGGTCCGGACAGAACAGCTTCTGTTCGGGCATAGTTTCGCCCCAACAGAACAATGCCAGACCGAACTTCCCGACCTCAAATGTTGTGGGCGGGGCTAAGTACGGCTGGCACCCAGGCTAGCCTTTTGGTAAATGAAGTGCTGTTTTCATGTTTGATGGAAGTGATTCTAAGGTCAATGACAGACAAACTTTACCATCTCAAGGTGTGACTGCTGTGGATGGAGTCACAAGGCAGGATCTGCAAACACTGCCGACAGATGCGTCACAGAGTGTCTCTCCAGACCCCTTGCTTCTAGCAGGTAAATAAATGTGCATCTCCTAAGCATCATCCTACAGTTTAAATGCAGTTTACATTTTTTATCTTCATATATCATATATATCCATTGTAATGTGATGCAATTTTGCCATTTGACAGGAAGTGAAGATTTAACAAAGCAAAAAAATTCTCTTTCAGAGATGCCACAAACTGTTATATCTGTGTCTGAAAGTGTTTCTCCTCTCTACACTGTGGAGAGAGAAGAGACAGCAGCCCAAGAACAATCTGTTGAAGAAGCTCTCATTGCCGCTGCTGCTGGAGTATCAGTATTACCAGCTGAATGCTCAGGCACTGACAGAGATGAAAGTACTGAAACAGCTGATGTCGTCACAACGGAAAATACTCCTCACAAGTCATTTGAAGAAAGTGTGGTTAGTGTGACTCCTGTCCGAAGTCCCATTCAGATGAACATGAATGAGATTGCTGATGCAGATGATTTGAATCTGGTCAAGGAAATGCCAGAATCTCTGGCAGATAACTCTGAACTGTCACCTCTCGCACAAGTACACCCTGAGGAGATGTTAGGCTTTCCAAGTGATCAGACAAGCGCTGCTGGTGGGGAGTGTCCAAACACAACAGACATTGGGTTTATAACATCTGGCGGTATACCCTGTCAGGAAGAGAGTTTGACAGAAACAGTGAAGACAACAGAAATGGGGACAACCTCAAAAGTTTCTTCAGAGACATCAGGTAATTGCCGGAAGAGCTGGAATTCTGTGTTTTTTCAAGCATCCAAAAAATGTCTTATATCATTATTTTTTGTATTATATGATAAAGATACAAGTGAGTCTGTTGTCCAGATCCAGTACCATCATAGAAGCATTGCAAACAACTTCACAGCTATCAAAGACAAACATGTCACTTAGACTTTCTCTAGACCCCTCTCTTATAGCAGATAATGTACATGTCCATATTATCACCATGGACGACAATACAATTTCACTCTACATTTTTGCTTTTCATGTGGTCCATCTCTATGATAAATATGATAAAATAGATTGGAGTTTCATATGCATTCTTGACTGAGTTCGAGAGAAATGACCATTGGACCAACAGTGTGTTTGTTCCTTTTCCAGAGATATCTCAGACTGTTACATCTGTATTTGAGAAGGTTTCCCCTCTCTGCACTGTGGACGGAGGGGGGATAGCAGCGCAAGAACCATCTGTTGAAGAAATTCTCAATGCTGCTGCTGCTGTTTTGGTTGCTGCTGCTGCTGCTGCTGCAGTAGAATCAGTGATGCCCCCTGAATGCTCAGGAAGTGACAATGCTGAATGTCTTGAAACAGTGCAGAATGTTCTCAAGGAGGACATGGGGTCTGTGCTATCAAAACACTCAGGAGTCAACCTAGATGCAAAGTCTGCATCAGAGCCTGTAGACAATATGACCCCTATCAAAAGTCCTATTCAGGAGAACATGAGTGAGACTGCTGATGCCGATGATTTGGTCGAGGGGATGCCTGAGTCTCTAGCAGACTACTCTGAACCGTCACCTTTCAGACAAGAGCAACCTGAGGAGACAGCAGACTCATCCGATGAGCACATTGTTCTGACAAGCCCTGCTGATGAGGATGGTCCTAAAGTAACCTACACTGAATGCATCACATGTGACGGAGAAGAAGCAGAGACGGCACTACAAGAACCATCTGGTGAAGATGCTCTTGGTGCTGTGGAATCGCTGTTGGTTACTGTTGCAGAGGTACCTCAGACTGACACATTGGAGGTAGACTGGACACTGGACACTGGACTGAACAGAGAAGAGGCAAAAGCTCAACAGCCATCTGGTGATGGAGCTCTTAGTGTCTCACCTGTTGTCAATAAGGAGACGGAATCACCTGTGGTCAATGAGGAGACGGATTCACCTGAGAAGGGAAGCTTCGTGTTAAATCGTCCATTTGAATCCTCTGAAACTGAAACTTTTGAAAAGCTTGGAATAGCAGAGATTGTCGTCCCCCAGGACATGGGGCTAGTTTCAGTAGGATGTTCGAGAGACATCACAGAAGGGTCTCTGTGTCAGTCAGCAGGAGACAGCATAGACCACAGAGAGTCTTCTCCAACTGGGCCCAGTCTGAAGGCTACGAATGAGATCATTGAGACAGACTATCTGAGTTTGGTCACGGAGGCATCTGATCACGTGTCAGACATCTTAGAACCATCCCCTCTCAGAAAAGGTCTCTCTGAGGAGAGAATGACTTCAGAGCTTTCAGTCGATACACCTGCTCAGGTATTCACTGCTAGTGAGGAATATCCAGGCGAAGTGGTCACCATCTGTACAGGCCATATACCATCCGCTAGAATTCCCACTCAGGAAGAGGATGTGAGTATATCAAGAGGAACAACAGACAGGGGGGCATCCCCAATCTTTTCCCCAAACACCTCTTCTGTGTCAGGTAACGCCTTCCCCCTACAGCATCTCACACAGAACAATTCCTAGCAGTGTTTTCTCGAGGCATCCACCTAGATAAATGATATAGCATCCAACTCTATAAATAATACTATTTACATAAAGACCATACTGTTTGTTTATTGATGGAGGATTCTAAACCCAATTCCAGATAGTTTTATTTGCTGTGGTTTGTTGTCGCAGGTTGTGTGCATGTCAGCACTCAGGTATCAGACATGAGTGTGGTGGTGACAGCCAGTGACACGCAGGGAAATCAGAGCCCTGCCTCAAGCAACCATCTCCCTGGGCCTCCCTGCTCTGGTAATGAGACAGAAACTCCACAGACTGAAAGAGCAGCATTTTAAGCCCACTGGGGAATATATTAAGTATTCTCTCTTTATCACAATTCAATATTCATATTCGTGCATCCTAATCTAAACACAATCAGAGTACTTTTTTTGTAAGAGCTTATGTGTTAACTGATTCAAATCAGCGGTTATTAATTATTAAGTGTAGAGTGTAGATGTAAAGACCAAATCCAACATGTGGTGCTACCGAAATAAGTGCATGGACAAAAGTGGGTTACACATTTAATGTGGTTGCATGAGATTCACACTGATGCTGTTTGGTTCCGGATGATGGCTGTGAAGCTATTCCGACTCACTGAATAATGCTTTTCAGCTGAGGAGCAGCAACAACACACTCCGGATTCTGTGGCTGAAAGGGGAACTTTGACCCCATTCAATTCTCCTGTCCTCAAAGGCTCGGTCAATCAGATGTGGACTTTATACGATCTACACCACAGCAGTGATGAGGGCACATTTTGCACCAATATCCTGTCCCAGCCACCTTTCAATGGCAGCGCTTACATTCACGCCTTTGGGCCTGGCCATGTTCTACTGGCTGAGAGGTCTCCTCAACACTCTCGTCTTGACCTACATCAGGCATCAGAAGGGCTTGTAGAGGGGACGACCCAGGCTTCTGACCTACATCGACACAGAGCCCAAGACGTGGCCCCCACCACTGAGGCCGCTTGCTCAGTTCACCCTTCAGCATCGCTCCGTGACACAGGCACTCAGGAAATCATCCTCCCCAATTACCTGTTGTGCGTCGATGACAAGCAGGCGACGCCTCTCATGGGGGCCCCCGGGGGCCCCGCTCAGTCGGTGAGGGTGAGACGAGATGACGCCTCGGGGCTCCTGTCCCTCACCTTCCCCTCGGCCGTCCTTGGTGGTGCTCAGAGGAGGGGTGGTCAGTCCCAGTTTATGCAGATCAGCACCGATCAGGGCCACAGCGTCTACTCGCCCGCTGTGCTTCGGATCGTCACAAACCCTGCTGACCAAAACTAAATACAGATTCACCCAGCTGAACTTCACCTACATTTGCCAATAAACCAGGCACACAAATGCATGAACAGATTGTTGTCCAGGGTTTTTCACTCAGAAATGTGTGTTCAAATTCAGCATAATGAAAAGACAATGAAGGATATAAAGTTGATATTAAGCCTTTATTTTGCAACGATAGAAATGCATTTTTACTTTGTTACATGATATTGACAAAGAATGAGATAAGTTACAAACAAACATATTTCAGGTCACAATGGCCTCACCTAATTTGTATGGTACAATATCATATGCATATGAACACTTTACACAGCAGCTACATGTCAAGAGGAGTCACAGAGAAGGGCTGTCAGTGCACAGATATGCCACTAGGGGGAGGCAGAGTGGAGCTGTGTGTGCAATACATGTTTGCATAGTAAAGGTGGCAGGAAGAGTTCATGGGAGTTGTTATTTAGTTGAAATTTCATCCCAATGTCATTGAACAGCTGCAGAATCGCACAATGTGGCAAATGGTTAGCAAGTCCTCTGCTGAATAATCAAATTACAGCTATATGACTTCTTTAGGGGCAGTTGATAATGAGTGTTCTCTATTTAAGAAGCAATATGTAATATGGAGTTTATAAATCTAAAGCACATCCAGATGCCCGAAGCACTACTGAACCAAATGTTAACCCAAGCCTATTCATTATTTTGTCTATGAAATCTTTAAGGACTTGACTAAAAAGCTGACAACTTTTACTATGGATGTGTAAGAGATAAATGCATGGATACAACTACACACAGATGCACGCATACACACACACACTACACAAACAATCACACACACAACTCTCATCTTATGATAAAACTGCACAAACAAATAAAGTAGTCAACAAATATTAACTGTGCCTTTGGGGAAAAAAACAAAACAAACAAATAAACTACTGTTGCTAGGACTTCAAGCTCCTCTGTTTACCTATAGACTCTTTGTGTACATAATACATTTGAGAAACAACTGAACATGTTTAAAGATTTTCTGAGACAGTGCTGATCACAATCAGCCTATAAAACTAGCACTTGCTAATAAACTCCTTTCTGGACAATATAAGTGAAGATATACATCTACGTATGAAACAGTCGAGTAGCTATGTTAAAAGTTCAGAATTTGACAACAGCCTGTGAAAGAGCTTCAGTAACATGTCTGTCGCCTTTTGTCAAATGGCATATACAGAAAAGAGAAGAGAATTCAAGTAAAGATGTCTCTGTACAAGTAATCCCTGTAGTATGTAGGAAAGAAAGTAAGAAATAATGAATCACATTCTTCTGAAGCAATTGCAAAAAAAAAAAAATGATATAATAAATATAAAGCAAGTAAAAACTAAAAAAAAACAGTCTGCAGTATGAGAACAGATTTATTTTAGAGGTGAATGTAAATGAACTTGATCAATTACTGTTCACGGTTACATCACACTGAAGGCCCAGTGTTTGTGCTTTAAGGAAGTTAATTATTGGCTATGGGTGGTGTGTGTGGCCCTTCACACTCGCCACCCGTCAGTGGGTTAAACCTGCTGTGGCTGATCTAACCTTCACATGTGCCCCTGGTCACAGTTGATTTGTTCAGCCAGTCAAATTTCTTCCAACCTTACATCCTCACATCGTTTAATTATACGACTAAACAGCTAATTAACCTCCAAGCCCTTTCCAGGCCAGACCCACACCATGGATATAGACAAGAGCAGAGTTTGCATTGAGTTTGAGTTGAGATACGTGTGAACAGAGTGTGACGCCCTTACGCCGTGGAGGAAGTCCATTAATAGATGTCAGGTAACTGATTGTAGTTCCTGTCCCAGTAACCCTTAGAGTACAGCCAGTCCTGAGCTCCATTGTGGGGGTTAGGTCCCTGATGAAACCACCTGGGAATCAAATAGAAGGAAAACTAAATATCAGATGTTGACTCGAAAGGTGAAAAAAAAAACACAGGCAAACAAACATTGTTTTCAGTGCATGCTTAGACAGAACACACACAGGTGCACGCTGTGAAAAACACAAGCAGCATAAAATCAGGCAAATGTGCTTCTATGCCTTTCATTAAACGCTTGCAGTTCATTTGCTGCCCTGAGAGGAGTACCAAAGCATTCTGAAGTCACACTAATAAGGCACTGCACACAAGTCTATGTGGAGTAGGAGTCACACTAATAAGGCACTGCACACACGTCTATGTGGAGTAGGAGTCACACTATTAAGGCACTGAACACAAGTCTATGTGGAGTAGGAGTCACACTAATAAGGCACTGCACACAAGTCTATGTGGAGTAGGAGTCACACTAATAAGGCACTGCACACACGTCTATGTGGAGTAGGAGTCACACTATTAAGGCACTGAACACAAGTCTATGTGGAGTAGGAGTCACACTATTAAGGCACTGAACACAAGTCTATGTGGAGTAGGAGTCACACTAATAAGGCACTGCACACAAGTCTATGTGGAGTAGGAGTCACACTAATAAGGCACTGCACACAAGTCTATGTGGAGTAGGACTCTAACCTGGGGCCCAGGGCAGGGTTTCTTTTCAGACCCATCAGAACATGCAGCCCAATGCAAGACAGGATGACAGAACACAGGAACTGAGCTGGCACTAACTTGTAGTATTACACTCATCCACAGAAAAACTGACAATGCTGGAACAATTTGTTGCCCGCTGTAAGTAAATATATTTAGGTATATGTCTATGGAGTATTATCTAGAATGGTGAAATGGTGGTTTGTGATATACCAATAGAAAAAAAAAACTTGGCCCACTCTGGCCTGATAAACTTGGATGGCCTGAGTATGCCAAAGCCGTTTCTTACTTTGACCTTACTTTTTGTTGCCTCAAGCACCTTATCAAAGCCACTGCTCATAGGTGTGATGAGTTTTTAGAGCTCACCTGAGACTAGAAACATCCCACCTGTAACAGCCCACCCACACTAACCTGCTCTTCCACTCCTCGTTGGATTTGGAGCGATTCTTCCGCGACGTTCGTTGTTTTTCCTCAAGCCTCTTCTTCTCAGCACTGGCTAGATCTAAACAAGCAACAAACACGGATTTAAACAGCCAATCAGGATATCACTCGGTGATACCTCCAGTTTTGGTGACGTTGCTCAGTAAATGCGAGCAAACATAAAGAGCAAGAGACATGCATTTACAATTTACTGTGTTATGCGTAGCACTCTTTACAAAATACACAAATCAGACATTAGACATGCATCTATCACACACAGTTAACCCTACCTATATCTCCGTTCTCCATAGCACGGATGTCTGGTCTGAGGCGGCAGTCTGTGCTGGGCAGGACTCCCTCCATGTCCTTCATCAGCTCATTCAAGTGCATGGCAAAAGTTGAGAAGGCGTAGAACTGTGGAAAAGGGATGGAGGATCGTCTGGCAAATACATTTTTCAAGCCAACAAATTCAATATGGTTCTTTAAGAGATTAGCAAAGAGAATAGGATCTCATTCAGCCCGAACTCCCAAAACCTGGCCTCAACAAGTATTCTACCACAAAGAAAAAACAAAAACAACTGCATGTTTGACACTGCCACAAGACAGATGTATAAGTGTAGTTGATAATAATAGTCATCACTCTCTCTTTTGATATGCAGGGAGTGGGTCAGTGCGAGTCACCTGGGCCGAGTTCTCCGGTCGGGGGGATATCCTCCAGACGAGCTCGCTGCCTGGGATGACCTGGACCGTCTCGGCGTCTGGTGGAGGCATCTCCTCCGGCTCCTCGTCCACGGTGTTCTGTGGGCACGCCAGAGCAGCACCACACCATGGCAACGTGTTCCCATCACAACAGCACACCGACGCATACAGACACAGCAGAACAGAACTGACTTCACTGCTGGACCCCTTGCTCTAAACTTAAACTGTACCTGTTTGCTGCTCTTCTTGTCCTCTACATTCTTCTTGTCGGCTTTCTTGTGGGCATCAAAGATGGCAGGATCCACTGTGTACAGACACTCGGTCCACTTGCCGTAGATGGCACAGATCTTCTTCTTGCTGCACAGATTACACAGAGAAGAAATTAATCATGTACAGTTTAGGTTGTTTTGTTTAGATTATTGTCCTGTATCTATCAAATTATGTTCCCTTATTTTCCTTGTTTTTCTTACATAATTGTCCTATATAATATATTCTTATGTTACCAATATACAGAACAGAATTCATACATTTTCAAGATACATACAACACAGCACAACTTTTTTCTTGATATAAAGTCCATCGTTTCTTAAATCGACTGAATTGGGAAAAAAAAAGAAAGCAAGAATATTAATGACTTCCAATTAAATTGGACTAATCCAGTTTAATTGGAAGTCACCATGTGTGAAGTCCTTTTGTGAAACAAGGTACCTTTTGTCATATATGTAGCCTTCAACTTTGTGGAGTTCCTTTCCAAACAGGCCACAGGGCTTAAAGCTCAGACAGCATTTCTCTCCAGTTCTGTTAAACCAGAATACACATTTATCAGTCTTTTTTTTCCACATTCCCATGATGAAGCAACTTTCTTCAAGAGGTACACCCTTTACAGGACTAGAGTAAACAAGCACATAAAAATGGTAACATTTCTAATTTCCTATTTCTGTTTACCATTGCCCTTTCTTCTGTTTTGATAAAGGACCATTCCTATCACACATAGGTCACACACATGCTGAAGATGAGTGAGTTGCTCTTACTTATGATTTATGACTTCCACATTGCCATACTGCTCGATCCACAGCTGGCCAACGATGATGTTGTGGACGCAGCATGTGGGGTTGGTCCAGGTATAGGCTTCTTTGTGACTATGCAGGACACATTGATACCAGTATTCAACATCTCAGTTCAATAGTAAATAGGTGCACATATTGTAGTTCACTGAAGTAAAAACAAACAAACAAACAAACAAACAAAAAAAGACCCAGCAGAGGAACTGACTTGGGCAGCTCCAGAGTGATGGTGCCTTTGGGCTCAGCCTCTACACTCTTGCCCCAGAACTTCAGCTTGGGGTAGATTGTTCCGTGGAAAACAAAGTCATTCTCCAGTCCCTCGGCGTGGAAGGCACTGACGGGAGGGTGGTGGCTCACCTGCTCCGACATCCACCTGAAGCCCAGATCCTCTCTGGGCCGACACCAGAAGGTCATGGAAAAGGTCAAGTTAGCTAGCTTGGCCGAAAGTGCCAGTTGCAGAACAAAGTATTGCTTCAGAATATTTTTTTAACAAGTCTGGACAGAGGCCTATCTTAATGACCATATGATCCACGAGTGCAGAATTCTACAATGATCATTTCATAGTGGGGGTATCTTTGGCTTCTGTTATATATTCATATAATTTGTAAAAGGTCATGAAAGGCTCTGCAAGTCAACTTATAGAGCAAGGTACTATACACATACCTGTTAAATGTATGCCTTACATATGCTGTTATGTCATGTTGGATAAGCGTGTCAGCTTCATGAATAAATGTAAATATTATTGACTCGTAAGTTCTCAGTTTGACTCACTTGATGAGCTCAAAGGTCTCCCCCAGCAGTGGGTTGAAGGGCTTCCCGGTCCTCTCCCACTGGGATGCGACCGCAGAGACGGCAAATGCCGCCAAACACTACCACAGAGGGGCAGAAACAGCAGCCTCCATCAGCACCCTGCTCGCATAACTCTCCCCATCAGAATGAACATGCCACTGAATGTTTCATGAGCTCTCAGCTCCCTTGTGGCCCTGTCCCATTCTGTCACATTACACTTCCTCATGCCGAGCGGGTTTTCAAGCCACCCAACACGTCCACTCATTTTCTTCCGGTGGGGTTTTAAACCTTCGTTAAGCCAGCCGTCACAAACAAACATACTATGAGTCTTGTCTCACTTGCAGATTCTCATACGAGTAAGTCCCCGTGGTTGGCTGACTAATACCATCTACTGATAAACGGCAGCTCTGGACTGACCTTCATCCTCTCGATGGAGTCTGTGGACGTGTTGGCCTGGTGGATGAGGTACGTGTGCTCCATGTACTCAGTCAGCCGCTGCAGGAAGCTCAGGGGCTCGTTTAAGACCACAGGCATGGCAATTTTAGAAAGCTCCTGAGAAAGATTTGGACAAACGGCATGAGAGTGGAGGACTCCTTCAGTATTGCATGCATGAAAGGAATACACACTGGAGTTCTCTGGCACTGTAGCATTTATACATGTTGAATATTAAAGCGAGTTATGTTTCATCAAAGATTACACAAGCCTACAGATTGTCCTATACCATCTGGAGTACTAAGGACTATTGGGTATTCTCACTCTTCCAACCTAGATAGGCCCATAAAAAGAACAACTAAGCACTCAAATTCACCATCAAATCTTAATGGGAGAAGTGGTACAATAGACTATGTCTGTACTTATACATGCTGTGAGTTTTAACATTTCCATTATTTCTTATATCTTAATACTTAAGAGAGCTTAATAGTCATCAAGCTTTTATGAATGGTCTCTGCCATAGCCTTTCCCAGGACTGTAAAAATGTACCATTAAATCTGATGCATATGCTTACATGTGATTAATGCTGTATAAAAGAGGCCTTTGGTACTGGCAGGGTCCTGTATTATTTATACAGAAGTACGTTATGGGCCAGCCAGGGCTGTTGTGAATCTAAGGCAGAGTATGATCTCACCATCCCAATGCACTTCTTCAGGATGCTCCAGATGCTGACGTCATTCCTGGAGAACATGGGAGCGGGCAGACATGTCCTGCTGGAGAAGGAGAGAGCCACAAGCACAATGGCAACAAACGCTTTGTATGTATTAGGAAAAGGCAGTGATGTAAGACACTTAGTCCAGCCCTCAGGCACTCAAAGCTGCGCATATTTGTATACCATTATCTGTGTTCTTGCCTATTTCCAGTACTAAGGCCACAAACTGTGTCGTCCATTCCATGTATATTTTCTGGGCCATTCTCTATGGTTTCATTTGGCAAAACAACAGCCCATAGGATGCAGGGAGTTAATGGGATGTTAGCCTTTTAGCAAATGAAAAATATCTACATAAACATTCCGTTGAACATGAACTATAAATCAGCAGTCTGGACTGCCAGCAAAGAGGAAGAAAGGAGGTCATCTGGATGCACCTCAACGCCAAGTGTAGAATGTTTAGGGACTTATACAATTCAGTGCCAACTATGAAACATCCAATATGTCTTTGGAGACTTTTCTCCACAAATGATCTTGAATATTAATGATCATTCCTCAACTAAATGGACAGAAGCTCTGCGTCTTAATCAGCTTCTTTTAACGGATTACATGTACTTTCTAATAACCCATTTTGAATTCGGCTGAGACACAGAGAATTCGGCTGAGACACATTTTGGCCTCCTGTTTCCTCTGTTCATTTCTCTTCCAAAACCATCAAGGTCAGGGTAGAGCATCCAAGGTCAGGGTAGAGCATCCATGCCATAATGTCTCCATTAGCCTGAACACAACTCTCATGACTGCTTGTCCAGGTCTATCACTCTCTGTGTACTCTGACAACATATTAAAGAACCATTTGGTCCACATACTTGGCCTCATGCAGGAAGCCATATATGAACAACTCCTTCTTATATTCATTCATATTCATGATTTGTTCTTATTTTAATAGTACCATTGATTTCTAAGATTCATTTTTGCTCTTCTCTTTTAAAAAAAATGTTACCAACATAAGAAAAAAAAAAACCATCTTTTTTTCACAGTTTTCATTTGAATCAAATTTAGATTACTATATACTTACTATATGCTATCCATTGATCCCAATTAAGACAATATGTAAGCCATTCAGAAGCTGAACACACACAATATCATCCAAGTATACTAACTCAGTATGCCACCCAGCTGCTGGTGCAAACCTTGGTGAGTTCCCGCCTTGACTACTGCAACGCCCTCCTCCTGCCGGCTTGCGTGGTGAAACCACTACAGATGATCCAGAACGCGGCGGCGCGTCTGGTGTTCAACCAACCGAAGAGGGCACACGTCACCCCGCTACTCATTGAGCTCCACTGGCTGCCGGTAGCTGCTTGCATTAAGTTCATGTCACTTATGCTTGCCTACAGAGTGCTTACTGGTTCTGCTCCCACCTACCTAAATGCTCTTGTAAGGGCAAATGTTACACCGAGGACGCTGCGCTCGTCTAGTGAGCGTCGTTTGGCACTACAGTCTGTGCAAGCACGGCAATCCAGACTATTCTCATTTGTAGTTCCACGTTGGTGGAACGAACTGCCTAGTACTACCAGAGCAGGGGTGTCCCTCTCTACCTTCAAGAAGCTTTTGAAGACCCAACTCTTCAGAGAGCACCTCCCTTCCTAAACTGGCACCTTGACTAGTGCTTAACTTGCACTTCAGCAGTTACATTCCTGCATTTATTTTTCTTTCTATGTCGTTTTTCTATTTTTTATGTAAAGTAGTATTTATTGTTACACCAGGTTTTTTATTGCTCTTAGCTTGACTGTTCTCTCCCTTGTACGTCGCTTTGGACAAAAGCATCTGCTAAATGACTAAATGTAAATGTAAGGGATTTTTACTGTTCTTCCACCTGGGCTTTATGCAGAGTTTATGCACGTTTTTATAGATCGCACCTGCATTTGGGCATGTGACAGAGTATTTGCACACGGCACAACACCTGCCCCTTATAAAGTGTTTAGGGTGCATTACAAACAGTCAACGCACCTCCAATTTCCCCAGTGGGGTTCATCATTCAGCACACCAGCGTAAGAGCAGATTTGAATGGATAAGAGCGTTTGGTGCATCTGGAGTTGACTTGTCTTATTTTTTTTTCTCTTACCAGAAAAATAAAAGAAATGCACGAGGCCTGTTGTGTTTTATCTTTAAGTGTTCAATGGAAAACTAAAACGGCCTCCAGCAAGGCTTGATCTCTGGAAAGAGACACGCGACACCCAGGCTAATGAGCAGTCTGTCCATGTCTGACCTGTTCTCATGTGACTGTGGTGTGAATGTGGATTCCATGCGGATCTGTGAATGAGTCTATGGAATATTCCCAGGTGGCATAAGACAGAGAAGGAATGGTAGAAGGAAATCTGAATCTCAAAACCTCTGAAGTCATACGATGATAAAAAATTACTGGAGTGTGAAAAGCAGTACACTGTCCCTGATGACACAAAACCCCAAACAAAATAAACAAAACAAAAGTGTTTCCTTGCAAACTGACTCTCGAAGATGAAGTGCATTGCACAGAGGAAGACTTCAACAGCAGAGAGTGATTTCTCAAAGCACAACAAAGCCATATCGTCTATTCATCTATCAGCATGGGATATCATGCCACGGAATGACTGGATTTACAGTTGTAGAGAGCGCGCCTTTTCATCAATCTTTCACAAACTCTTCCACCCTTTCTCTCTCTCTCTCTCTCTCTCTCTCTCTCTCTCTCTCTCTCTCTCTCTCTCTCTCTTGCCAAGTCTCCATCTACCAAGCCTGATGCTAAACAAGCACTCTAAATAATTCACCAGTTGCTTGCTGGATTAAGACAGAATGGAGGATGCTATCGGTCTCCACAGCAATGCCTTCTCCGTCAGTAGAGGAGCTAAGAGCCTTGGCAGTGCAACACAAACACAAACACAGCCTTGCTTTGCTCTGCTCTGGTGGGAACGTGCTGAATATCTCTCTAGGGTTCACACACACTCATAAACACACCTGGAAAAATAAGGAGGTGGAAGAGCTGGAAAGGTGGTGTCAGATTACTCTGGTTCAGCGTTTGCATCGCTCAGCTGGGTTTCTGCACACACACACACACACACACACTTCCATAAAGAAAGTCACTAGCGAGATCAAACCAATCAACTACTACTGGTACTTAATTTGTACCTTTTTTCTTGCAAGTACAGTGAAAACTAGTGCAGGTGCTAAACAAAGCTTTGGGAATGAAGGCATGTCATTTTAAAACTCAACTGATATATTCCTGAGTGATGTGTCAGAATAACTGCATTGTTGCTAACTGAATGGAGGACAACACAGGCATTTAGTCACAAAAACACCTTGCCATGATGTAATAATGGGCGGCAGGCTCACCTGTGCCCCTTGACTCCATTGCAATGCCCCGTCTCACCGCCATTGTTACCCCCGGCTGACATCCTGGCGTGACCCTCGGGGCGACTGGCGGCGGCGCTGTGCTCGACAGGCTTGCGCTCCGCTGCGTCCTCGTCGAAGGACTGTCCGGCCGGCGACAGGAAGACACTTAGAGAATGCTCGGACTCACTGTCTGCAGGGCGGCAGGGTAGGGGCGGGGAGGCAGACAGGGGCACATACAGGTTCATATGGAGCCGAGCCGGACGGGAGAGAGAGCACTTCCACACTGTAAGCCGCTACCTGCTACCTGCTACCTGCAACCGCACTCTCCCACGGCAAACAGCCAAGCAGTCAAAATTACACCCCTCCCACCTTCCTCCCTCCCTGTGGTCAATGAAACCCCACCTGGGAGGATAGTGTTCCAATCAGACGCCAGCCTGCTATGTCACTTCCTCCGCTGGGCCTATACTGAGCCACTGTGTGTCCCTCGTGAGTGATATGGGGAAAGGGAATTGTTGTTGTTTTCTTGTCTTTGGTGATGATGGTGCAGATTAGGGCTGGCGTAAGGAGAGCTGTTCCCAAATCAGCTGCTGAAGGCTGATGGTAACCAGAAACGGCTCTCTTCTGATAGGTCCGCTCTCACCAACACAACCTGTAGGTTGCCTGTGATGGGGCTGCCCCCAACAAGTTGGGCCCGAGGGACAAAACCGACTGATGTCTTTATCTGATGTGGGAAAACTCCAAAGACACAGTGGCTAGATTAACATTTTGGTCTTAGATATATGTAAGATAGGAAATACAAGTCTAGCTGCAATGGATACTAATTACAGGAAGGATGTCCTTTGCAAATTACTTAACCGATACTGTGTGTCTTGGGCCATTGACTGAACTTATCCAACTATGCAAAAATACTGTGAAACACTAAAATAAAACCAAGAAAACAATTTTTGGACCTGGAAAACTCATAGCTAGTAAAACAGGCAATATGGCATGGGTCCTTTCCATTTGAACCATCAATACCAACAAAACCCCTAAAATCCAGTGTGCAAGCTGGCATCAGTGTAACAATGTGAAGGTCTGGGAGCTGGAAGCTGGGTGCTGATGATCCCCTTAGCTTAGCCAAGCAACACTTGGACCTTAACGTTTAAAAAGGAATCCTTTCTATACATGGGTGTCTGCTTATCTTGTGCCCAAAATGAGACTGTAACAGGCATCTTAATGCAGTAATAATAGTTAAATGCACAATGTAAACCCTTTGTTCTGTCAAAAAGTAAATGTATTCACACAGATTCCCTTTTGAAGATTACAGGCTTAACTGGCCAGAGGGCTATTCAATTAAATTTGATTCAATTCAATTTTATTTATATAGCGCCAAAACAATAGAATTGTTTCTAGGCGCTTATAGAATTGTGTCAAGGCACTTAGAATTGTCTCAAGGCACTTAGAATTTTCTCAAGACTACTTCTCAATCTAACAATCTCATTGGCACGTGACTACTAATCAACTTTACAGTAAATGTTTTGTATTTGTTAATGACTTATTTTAGAATGTGACATGGTGACGAAAGGGAAGAAAGACAGTACATCACTCAGAGTAAGGAGAGACAGACAGAAGGATCAAAATCAGAGAGTAAAGAGTTTTAATGAAATAGATGAAGATCACAGTTTGAGGGCTGCAAAAGAATCAATGATTCAATCAATGACACCGTTTCCAAGGGACACCAGCAAAGGTTGTTTCCATGGTCGGAGAGGGAGGGTGGACCCTTAGGTGCTGAGGTCACTCACCAGAGACTGCATCGTAGAAGTCATCCTCTGTGAGCGTGCTCAGTGTTGGGGACGTCCTGCCCCTGTTCAGGGACTTCTCAAGCTCGTGGTGCTCAGTGGCCAAATTCTTCAGGGCCTCAGACAGGATCTTGTTCTTCTCCACTTCCTGCTCCAACTTTAGACTCCACACCTTGAACAGAGCACACACACCAGTGAGACACAACACATCACATCACATAGGTGAGCACATTACTGCAGTCATGAGACAATAATCACACAACCTGATAAACAAACAAACACAGGAGACAGACACATTCCAATGATGGCTCCGTTCTGATGTGAAGGAACACTCTCATGCTTGTGACGCCTTAACCACAGAGGTCATCTCAATTTCACGATAATTAACTTTTAATAACTCCGCTGTATCGCCATCTTGAGGACGCTCTTCAGAGACTTGTGGGCGTACTGATGTGTAAGGAGCTAAGAGCATGAATGAATAGAGCATTATAATGATATCAGCTGACTGATGGAGGATCAAAAATATGGACCGTCTCCATGGACCAGTGCAGGTAGACCGCAGTGAATGGCAGTAAGAGCGACAGGCCTTTGTCTTAGATCCTCTTGTGGATCTGGTTACCTCCACGGGGAATGGTACACCTAGTCTAAGAGAGCGCCCCGGCCCGGGATCAAATAACCCTCCCAGGACACCTGAGCTCAGGTGCAGGCCACAGACGGGCACGCCGCAGACACGAGAAACAACACAATGTCCATGTGGACATGCCAGACTAGCTCAAGCAATGCCGCAATAGCCACAAAAACGACAGGCCATGACCATGAATGAATACAAACTGCCAGCTCCAATTCGGTGTCACTAATGCAATAGACTGCGCACCATCCAGTGAGGGGAAAGTGTGTGAGGGTCCAGAGACGACCGAATGCTTGTTGTTGTTTTTATGACCTGCTGAGAGTGATGGAGAGTGACAGGCAGAACTCAATAAAGCAGCTATCGCCACAGAAATATTTCAGCCAACATGAAACAGCCATTAAGTACAATTCAATAAAGGAAAATAAACTGATAAGGCATTGTGCTGGATCTCTACAGACCTGAGACACAAAGTCACCTTGGAAGGATGCTGCTGGCAATGAGAGCTATAAATCTGCCTGTGAGTCTGATAAAAGTTACAAGCTAAAAAAAGACCATCGTAAAACAGTCATTAATTTTCTCTGTCTGAAGCACTCTTATCAAATACAAACTCATTCACACACACCTTTTATCTCTCTCTAACACACACACACACACACACACACACACACACACACACACACACACACACACACACACACACACACACACACACACACACACACACACACACACACACACACACACACACACACAGGGTAGTCTTTAAATGAAACAATTCTGTAACCTATTCCAAAAATAACTGTCCTACAGCAATAATGTATCAAATTCTTTACCAATGGTAAAATGCTGACCAATCAAATTCTATTTTTAAAGAGTCTGCACTGCATGTATAAATGAGGCCAATCAGCCTTCTGAACGAGTTCTCCTTGTAATCATTTACAGCGGCCTGCAAAAGTATTCAACCCACCTGAAAGTCATCATTATTTTCACAGTTACAACATATTTTCCCAATCAGTATTTTCATTGCAAATATTTATGCTGTGATATATTTCCAAAGGCAATGTAAGTTATTTGTCTGCAAACATGAAAATTAAACAAATTAAAAACTGAACTATATTGCATAAGTATTCAAACCCCTGTAGTTTTGCAAATTATGCAGAAATGATACAGAGGTGCTTCGTATTGGACAATAACTGGTCATAATTGGGTACTACCCATGGAGTAGTTAAAGTAGCGATCTCCTTCTGGATAAAAATCACAGTCTAGGGGCCATCAGCCACCTTGTGAAAGAACAAAGGAAACTAAAGAGATGAGATGATTCAAATGCTTAAATAAGGAAAAGACACCAAGAAAACAAAAGTGTTTTGATATCCAATTGAGCACTACTGGATCCATGAGAAGAAAGTGGGAGTTGCATCACACCACACAAATGTTTGTAGAAAAGGTTGTCCCCCAAACCAAGCATCCGAGGTAGATATTAACTGGAGAGATAGGACACCACAGTCCAGCCATCCATCAAAAATCTACAAACTTCAGTGGCTTGAATTGGGGTGCCAGCGTAGAACTCCACAATCTTAAGAGCTAACTATACAACTGGTCTCTACTAGAGCCAAAAAGAAGCCATTGTTTCAAGAGATCCACATTAAAGCATGTATGGAGGTTGGTTAAGATATGGGAAAAGGTTTTCATGGTCATATGAGACCAAAATAGAACTTTTTGGCCAATCCTCAAAGTGCTACATGTGGAGTAAATCTAACCCTGCCAATGCTTCAAGAAAAACCATCCCAATCCTGAAATAGTGATAACATCATGCGAGGGGATATTTCTTATCTGTAGGAACTGGGACACGTTTTAGAATCGAAGGGAGAACAAGTGATCCATGACCTCTGCGGTGGACCCCAAATACTCTCTCTGAGATAGAAAGGTCAGGCTGGGTCATATGAATCAATCTGCTGACTTCATGACTGCCAAGCGCCAGGTAAAATCTATATACCAACCAATGTGTGAAATATACATATTCACAGAGCTTTCAGAGGATATATCAAGAGGTTTGAATTCAAATTCTACATTTAGCGCTACTAGTTTATGATAGAGGAACATTCTTAGTGTAATTTCTCTCAGGACATCACTGTGAAACACCAGGTTTCTTTATTTGTACTTCATTAGGCCAAAATGAGTGTTTTTGGAAGGGAGCATTCTAAAGAACAAGGGGAATATTTATGATATCTCATGGTATGGTATTGTATCTCAAGACGGAACCCTGAAAAAAAAAATGCATTAATTCATAGTTATTCATATCAGAAGACTACAGGCTGACCTACACAATTACAAAAGATCAGGTAAATGAACAGAACACAGATGGGGAATGAAGCTGAACGTGCACATTCCAGGTCACTGAATCTCTGTTCCATACAGAGGAGAGGCATGTGAGGGAAAACAGGAAATATGTGTACCCATAACTCACAACTTTTCATGGGACTTGTAGAAGTCAGTGTGCAGACATTTCATCTTTTTCATTTGTAGTAAATCTACAAATTGCCCCAAGACATGGGTCAAACTTCGAACAAGACCTCCAGGCAGAAAAGAAAGGGAACATGGCAAAGAGTAACACTTAAGATTAACGTCCCGCACATGTACTGGTTTCTACATTCTGTGCAGACTATACCCAGAATACACCCCTATAGCCTACTGAATATTATACCTTGAGGAAATGGGATTTTTTGTAAGTGAGTAAAAATAGACCACTATAACAGAAGGACCACGTCTTTAGACGCTACCAAAGCGTGCCCATAGTGATGATCAGGACATGATGCATGTTAACATTCTGTTTTGAAACAGAAACACTGCTTATGTAGTCATTTTTTTAATTTTTGTCCTCGGAAATAATCATTCATGGCCTTCCTACGAAATTGCAAAGTTGCACTGTACATTTCTTTGGCTCAAGATTTACTGACTCTTCTTTATTTCCTTTTCCTCAGTGTGACTGCTGGATGTTATAGGCAAGAGAAAAGCAGCCTGTGCTCTTTTTGCAGGAGCTAGAATTGAAAACTTGGCGGTTACCATTCATGTTTGAGACTGGAGACAGGTCTCGTCTTGTTCAAATCTATTGTAAGTACACAACATCACAGCTCCTTTACATGGCCAGTTTCTCCTGGCAATAATACAAATACACAATAAACCAAAAAATATCACCATGACGACAATATTGTCCTTTAAATCCAACTCAATAGAAGTTCAACAGCTTTTTGAGGCAAATAAAGACTGCATCTTTAGACACTGACAAAAAGCTTATTCTCAATCTTCAGCTTTCCATGATATAGCATCACCTACACAAAAACCTACACAGGCAGAGGACACAGCTCGCCAACACTATGCTATGTCTCTTGCTGCAAACTAAATTACATAAAGATTTCACTGTGCAAGCATGACTATATAAAGGGGCACACCCGCTGCTATGAGTTAACCAGGCTCTTCAGGACTCTAAAACTCTCATAGAGATCCAGGATGTCACCAAACTACGAGAAGCCACACCATTGCAAAACTGATCCGAACAGAACAGCGGGCCGCAGCCTCACTCCGCACCCCTCTGACTTAAATAAATAGCCGTCCTCTCCTCATTACCCCATCACATTACCACTGTGCTCTGCAGAGTGTGACGGTCACTTCGCTCTGAATGCAAGCGGCCCTTCAATATCGGAGGCACAGGACCAAGGCAATGTCCCTGCGCTACACGACTGATGGACGGGCCCGTGCAGGACCTGGCGCGGGGTCCAGAGAGCCAAAGAGCCCCTTCTGAAGTGGCTCACTCTGGTGGGGCCCATCCGGGAACGCTTTATTGTGTAACACTCCCGGCTGGCCGCTCGCAGCCTCCCCGCATCCTCTCGCCTCGGTGCACATGCCGCTATTTTAGGCCCTGTACTGTAGAGCGCACTAGCTCTGAAAGCCTCAGAGACCTGCTTTTCCCTCTACGGGACCCCGCAAGCTGCGCTTCAACTTTGTTTCTTTTTTTTCGAGCTGGAGGGGCGAAAAGAGAAAGCAAGAGAGAAAGAGCTAGAGAGAAAGAGAGAGAGAGAAGGAGAGAGAGAGAGAATTGGAAGGCTTGTGATGCAGCTGAAGTGGCCCAATTTAAGTCCTATAATGAAAATACCTCTAGAAATAAATGAAGGTTACGCAACTCTGGTTGTGACAGCCCTCCCCCTTTACTGAACACACATGCTATGACATTGTATTTCATATTGTTACCATAAAACTCCTGTGAGTCAACCCTTTCAGCTCAGAGTCAAAAGTGACTGGTGTTTCTTTCTTTACATAGTTTCCACAATTATATGTATTATGTCTCATTGTTCAAAAAATGACACATACACAGTTTACAGTTCTTGCTTGTTATGTCTGGCTTAGTTAGTGGGACTGCAAGTGTGTTGTAGCTTGATGAGAGAGAGAGAGAGAGACAGAGACCCTTACATTTGACCTTTCCAACCTCACAGCTGAAATAAGACAGGCTCAGCGTGCCGAGGTCAGCAAAGGGACATAAACAGATAGTTTGCATTTTCAGATGACAGAGAAATCGGTCTTGGTGACCTGATAAGGACAGAAAGAGATAGAGAAACATAGAGTCTTGTGAGTCTGGACAGCATCAGTCCTGATACCCTAGAATTCTTCAGTCGCACAGTCATTAACTGAGGGACCATGGTTTGGGAGAAGATAATGCTTCAATGCCAGGTCTCCATTATATCTGCCCCCAATTACATAATGAGACAGACATCGCACTTGACCTTGACATGGCTGATCGCTTTTTCCAGGCTGAAGGAGCAAATAACCCCACTTTATTGTTTGTTGTGTCAACATTGTGTTTGTTGTGTATGTGTTTGTGTGTTTTTGTTGTGTGTGTGTGTGTGTGTGTGTGTGTGTGTGTGTATGTTGTGTGTGTGTGTGTGTGTGTATGTGTATGTGTGCGTGTGCACATTTCAGTGAGTGTGTGTGTATACATTCTCACACAGACATGCACACACACACACATACAAACACACACACCCACCCAATCCCAGCCTCAAGGACCTCCCTCTTTACTTGTCCTACATACGGAAACGGTAACCATGGTGATTTTCACGCCTGGAAACGAGCTGAGAAATAATGGAAAAACAGAGCCCATGCTCTGAGAGTCAATGGGCTCCGCTTCCTCGCCGTCAGCACACTACGCACTCAATGAGCACTTCCATCAGCCAGCGGCTGGGCGTGAATGAACAGCAGTTAATGATGCCAGGCAGGGTCAAGATCTCCCACATCTGCTAAACAAGAAACAGAACAGGACAAGGGCTCTGTAGAGCAAGAATAATCTATATCCAGACACAAGCAACTTAAAAATGCTCGGTGTCACCCCTCTTTCAAATCAGATCTTGCTTTTACTTTTCTAGTGCTTGAGAAGCACAGAGGATTAAAATGACCAAAGGAAGGCAGATAGGCCCTTAAGCAGTAGGTATGATTGACAGGATGAGATAATGAAAAGATTGGGGTCAGTGTGCAGATGATGGCTTTACAGAGACAACACGCAGAAATGTAATCCATTTAGTGTGATGCAACTTCAGATTGGTCCAGACAGCGCAGCATGCTTGCTCAGACATTTCCCTATTATCATTTCATCCAGTAAATAATCCACCAGGCAGATCCCGTTTAAATCCCCCTCTTTTGGCACATGCTGGGACCCGCTGCTTTAAGTGAGCAGCGAGGTGAGCGAGGTAAATGCTTCCAACTCTCATTAATTACCGTGCCACTTCTGCAGACTTGCTTCTGGAATTGCAGAAATGTTTTAATTAGCAGTCAGTATGTGTGGAAGTGCCCAGCCTGGTCCTTCTGATGTTTTAGCTCTTTTCAGCATCCAAATATTTTGGGGAGGGTGACACTTCCACTCAGGGGACGAGTGCAAATGCTCCTCTGAAGCTCACAAACCTGAAAGCAGCAGCTGAATGGAATATCCTTGAGCAATTGCTCACAGCACAACATCTATGTCTAAATATAGACCATCCAATGCAAATCAGTTTCAGATGAGTGGCATCAATACCATTTAAAGACCAATGACACCCAGTTCCCTATTTAACCAGTCCCAGTGAGGCTGCATTAAATCAACAGAAAGAACACTAGAAACACTGGCAAATAAAATGTGGAGAAAGCAGCAATTCCAGCAAAACTGACCTGGCTTGACCAAGCCCTGCCCGAAACGCTGAACACAAATGGTCAATAAGTGAACTACAACAACCATTCAAAGAAAACTGACAGTTAAGTCTTCCAAGGACAAGGTCCCGCACATCAAATCAAAACCCAACGGTGGCTTGTGTCATCAGCAGTCATTTGATTTGAGTATTCCCAGCACAGAACTCACAGGTGCAAACAGGCCAGTGAAAATGTTTCAGACCTTTTGACAATTATGATTGAAAATGGCAATGACACTCTGAACACTGAACACATTCAGTATAATCAATGCAAAGCTTTCAGTGGCTGTCACTCAAGCCTCTCCTTACAAGTCCAGTCTTGGGTACTTCTAGAAACCTGGCTTATAATACAACTAAGTGCAAATGACCCTTTCAGCACAGCATTAACTGCACAACCCACACACCAAGACACAGGAAATAGGACATCGCCAAATACTTCGTCAGTCTACATGTATTCCAAGAGCAGCCCCTCAGAGCCCACAGAAATAAAGTCATCTGTATGTACCTTGTTTGGAGGATGGCTGGATGATACCCCTTCCCTCCTCCGTGTCGGACGTTCAACTGGCTTGTGTAAGTGAGCGCGAAGAAGCTGCGCGTTCTCGCCTCCTCGTTTGTATGCGTGAGTGAGTGAGTGTGTGTGTGTGTGTGTGTGTGTTTGAGAGAGTGCACATGCTCCACTTCTCTCCGTGCCTCGCTCGCGCATGAGTGTGTGTGAGCGTTCCCGGGTCACACGTGCACGTGCTAGCATCTGAATGAGCGAGGGGACAAATGTGTATGCACGTCCATGTGTGTGTGTGTGTGTACATCCCAGCGTGCGCGCACGTGTGTGTGTGTGTGTGTGTACATCCCTGCATGCGCGCACAATGTGTGTGTGTAAGTGAGAGAGAGTGAGACAAAGAGAGAGAGCGCCTGTACGGAGCTGACTGCAGACCTCAGCACAAAAAGGGATTCTTGGCTGACTGTGCCCTTGCCACCGTTGCTGCTGTGCCGCTGATTATTCCAGCACTCGGCCCCTCTCCCGAGGGCATGTTGGCTGCCAGCAGGGGCTGGGCAATTAAGACGGACACCAACACTGTCCACCTGCCACTCTGACACCACACACAGGCTCAGGCGCTCTCTCTCTCTCTCTCTCATCAGTGTCCAAAGACTGACACAATCAGCTCACCATGACGCATCCGTCCAAGAATGGATGAGGATGAAATTTGAATGTGATGTTAATGAATTGTTATTTTAGTTTATGTTATTTATTTCAGTTCTTATTTTTCTTAAGATAAGCAACAACAAAAAAAAAGGTATAGGTGTCTCTTTTCAACACAAGTTATACGTGCATTTAATTTCCTCTACAGCTCTTTCGGGCTAACCATATTGAGGAAATGTGCACAACTGTGAGGGCTCACAGGACTTTTGCAAGCATGAGGGGAGGCTATGCAGCTCCTTTTATCTCCTCTTTCTGCAAGGAGACCAGAAGACTGGCGGCGTATGACTGGAAATCATTTCAACCATATCTCACTAACAGAGGCTGTCTGTGATCAGCAAACTGAAGCACTGGTTAGTATGTGCATTTCGCAGGAACCTCCATCTTTGGAAATAAAATGATGTTCAGAGATGGAACTAGAGAGAGGCACTACTAGTGTTGGAATGGAGACTGGGTGATACCTCGTCCCTCTGGGAGAGAAGGTCCAGGCAGAGGCGCAGGGCTGAGCAGGTCTCTCTGGAGCAGTGTGCAGTCTCTCTGGCCTTCAGAAGGATGGGCCCCGCCACACCTGGGACAGAGACAGAGACAGAGACAGAGACAGAGACAGAGACAGAGACAGAGACAGAGAGCCTTACTGTATGTATTGATGTCTTTGTACCTCCTGCTGCTCTGTGTGTCTATTTTTCAGAGGGATTGTCTAAATAGGCCACATAAAAAAAAGCAAAGCACAAAAATGTGGCAGCAATTAGGGCTCTTGAGCAACTACTTCCTGTAAAGTGTATAAAGTCTATAGTTATGTCCAATATTTAAAAAAAAAAAAGTGATGAGGAGAGAGTGTAAAAAATAAAATAAAAGCTAACAGAATTAGTAACAGTCAACGTATGCATGTGACAAAAAAAAGAGATAAAATTTTGAAAAAAACATGAAGTACCATGTATGAAACTAAGAAAAGCAATGTTCAAATGAGGCACAGGAAGTGAAAAAAGATGGAAGTGCTGGAGGGGATGTCTTACTGTCATCTTCCTCATTCTTCACCATGGACACAAAGATAGCCACCTGAGCCTCCAGTTTCTGTTGGCTGGCCTCAGCTGTCTAAAACACACAGTGTGTTCAACAACAGTGTGCACATATCACATTGAGGCCTCTCTGTACCATTCATAGCAGGAGAGACTGCAAATATGTAATCTTGTGTTGTGAATCTGTTTAAACATGGCTGAATCGCAGCTCACCTATTTTTATTCTCTTTGTACGACACTGTGCTATTGTCCTTTGAATACAACCCAATTCAGCGTCTGAATGCACTATACAATATGAATGAAACAGCCTCCCACACACTACAGGCAGCACGCCTTCAAAGGAAGTGCCTCTCAGAAAGATTCAGCTCTCACATGCATGGTGAATAGAAGGTGAAATAGTCTGTACAGGATCATAATTACTGTATCAGTAATTATATCATGGGGCATTTTCTCCTATCTGGATATGATTTTACAGAGACATATTTTTCTAACCTCTAATATAAAGGACACGATAAAGCTTGCAATTACCTCATTCGTTGTAAAAAATAATAACTTACAAATTAGGGCATTTGCATTCATACAATGAAAATATATAAGTGACTGTACCGGTACAAATTACACTCACACCATATAGTCATCTGTTCACACCAGAATAGAAGCGCATGGAAGTGTATCATTATAGGGTTATTTTGCACCCAGGTACATTTTGTCCCGAAGCCCCACTTAATGTCTGGCCAGAGGCAGAATGATAGCAGGGCTCAAAAACTTGCTATGCATCATCGTTCAGCCTCTGACACCCCTGCTGCAGTTAAGTGGGGAGATGCAGTATGAATGCGGAGCCCAGATGGCGTGCCCTCTTTATCCCAGTGTTACCCACGTTCCCATGGTGGGCCGCCACACAGCTGTGAACTGCATGACACAATGACAACAGTGATGTAATCCTTTCCCCCTCATCTTCTCTCCATTTGTCAGTCATGTGTGAATAGAGTGTGTGCTAGAGGGAACAGGGAGTCCAGTGAAAGAAAGGAGAAGTGAGGAGGATGGGGCAGGGGGCTGAGGGCAGGGTTGATGGGGAGGGGGGAGAGAGAGAGAGAGAGAGAGAGAGAGGTTGCTGGCCTGAGGGCATTGGCTCACCATCAGGGAGTCAGTGGGATCTCCTGAGGTCATGGCGCCATTGTCTTCCACATTTATCTCGTCCTCTTCATCACAGGCCTGCTCCGGCGCACTGTGGTAGGTGCTCCAGGCGGAGTGCCCTCCAATGGCATCCATCCATCTCTACACAACACACACACACACACACACACACACACCACACACACACATCAGCCTACAACTACGCCACACAGATGTGCCAGCATCTGTATCAAACTCATTTTCAAATAGTTCACATGCTTACTTTCCTGAGAGCATCTGCATCAGTTTTGAAAGACACCTTAAAGTTATGGACACTGCCATCAAAGCACTTAACAGTGAAGAAGCACTTATCCCAGGCTTTGAACTGAAAAAAGCAAGTCATAATCATTTAGACAAAAAAAAAAAAAAAATTGAATGACATAAGGTGAATCAGGCCCTGCAAAAGGTATTTTTTTTAATTCTAGGCAGAACAATTTTACAGTTTTCTATGAGACAGTTTAATGTGGTGTGCTGTAGTGCATACCATGCAATGGGCCCTCATGAGGGGCTGATGACCCTGTTTATGAATATCAGCGGCAGCATTGGATCTAAAAACAGGACCACAGAAGTAGGGAAAAGAGTATGTCAAAGCAATGAGGACAATAGAGAGGGCTTTTACACTTTAGGTGAAGTCAGGCTCAATCCAAAAGACCACATACATAGGGAACATTATAGTTTATCTGCGTACAACACAAAGCTGATGGAGCCATAATGTAATAAACCTAATAATAGATAGAATAGATGAAACCCCAATAGTTAACAGTCGCCTAGTAAGCTAATACAGCACATACTGTATGTACTACACACACACACACACACACACACACACACACACACAAACATATATAAAAAAAATATTGGGACTGGTTGTAATTCTCTAGCTTCTAGGATCTCATTCCTGCTCAATTTTGCCACCTTCCCAGCTGGTCACATCTGATTCCATAACCTGAATGGCAAAGTGGCCGTCAGAAAAAAGAAAAGAAAAAGAAAGCAGAGCAGCTGCAACAATAGGAACGAGCGAGGGTGCGTGTGAGTGTGAGTGTGAGTGTGAGTGTGAGAGTGAGTGTGAGTGTGAGAGTGAGTGTGAGAGAGAGTGAGAGTGAGAGTGAGTGTGAGAGCGCGTGTGAGTGTGAGAGTGAGTGTGAGTGTGAGAGTGAGAGCGCGTGTGAGTGTGAGAGTGAGTGTGAGTGTGACTGTGAGAGTGAGAGTGAGTGTGAGTGTGAGTGTGAGTGTGAGAGTGAGTGTGAGTGTGAGAGTGAGAGTGAGTGTGAGAGTGAGTGTGACTGTGAGAGAGAGTGAGAGTGAGTGTGAGAGTGAGAGCGCGTGTGAGTGTGAGAGTGAGTGTGAGTGTGAGAGTGAGTGTGAGAGTGAGAGCGCGTGTGAGTGTGAGAGTGAGTGTGAGTGTGAGAGTGAGAGCGCGTGTGAGTGTGAGAGTGAGTGTGAGTGTGAGAGTGAGTGTGAGTGTGAGAGTGAGTGTGAGTGTGAGAGTGAGAGTGAGAGAGAGTGAGAGTGAGAGTGAGTGTGACTGTGAGAGAGAGTGAGAGTGAGTGTGAGAGTGAGAGCGCGTGTGAGTGTGAGAGTGAGTGTGAGTGTGACTGTGACTGTGAGAGTGAGAGTGAGTGTGAGTGTGAGTGTGAGAGTGAGAGTGAGTGTGAGTGAGAGTGAGTGTGAGTGTGAGAGTGAGAGCGCGTGTGAGTGTGAGAGTGAGTGTGAGTGTGACTGTGAGAGTGAGTGTGAGAGTGAGTGTGAGAGTGAGTGTGAGTGTGAGAGAGAGTGAGAGAGTGAGAGTGAGTGTGAGAGTGAGAGTGAGTGTGAGAGTGAGAGAGAGTGAGTGTGAGTGTGAGAGGGCGTGTGAGTGTGAGTGTGAGAGTGAGTGTGAGTGTGATTGTGATTGTGAGTGTGAGAGTGAGAGTGAGTGTGAGTGTGAGAGTGAGAGCGAGAGCGAGTGTGAGTGTGAGAGTGAGTGTGAGTGTGAGAGAGAGTGAGTGTGAGAGTGAGAGTGAGAGTGAGAGTGAGTGTGAGTGTGAGTGTGAGAGTGAATGTGAGTGTGAGTGTGTGTGTGAGAGTGTGAGAGTGTGTGTGTGTGAGTGTGAGAGTGTGTGTGTGTGACTGTGAGTGTGTGTGTGTGTGTGTGAGAGAGAGTGTGAGTGTGTGTGTGTGTGTGTGTGTGTGTGTGTGAGTGTGAGAGTGTGAGAGTGTGTGAGTGTGTGAGTGTGTGAGTGTGTGAGTGTGAGTGTGTGAGTGTGTGAGTGTGTGAGTGTCTGTGTGTGTGTGTGGGTGTGAGTGTGTGTGTGTGTGTGTGGGTGTGAGTGTGTGTATTCATAAAAACAAGGCAGCAGGCGGTGGGGTTCTAGGGATGTCTTACTTCTTAGGGTACCATGACAACACACCATCTTTTAGAACTACCCAGTGGGATCTCCAGCCCAAAAACTGAGACTTCTGTGAGAAAAGAATAAGAGATATGAGTGTAAGCATACTGTGCATCTGTACACGATTAATACATTCTGCTCACATACCTTCCAGAGAGGGCCTTCAAACATCTGTACTGTAAAGGCAGAACTCTTTGGGACAGAGAAGACACATTTATCAGTTAGCATTTTTGACAAACAGAAGTAAAGTTAAGACGTAACACAATTCCAGAACGGCTACATCTATGGTTACAGTACGATGCACATTGTCAAGTTTATGACATTAATACAATTATTAAAAAATATGTAAATTATAATGTCTTTTATACAATATATTTTCATTTAAAAAAGCGTTGAACACATGGTAAAGATTCAACACTGCTGACTGTGTTATCTATGAGTATAAATCTAGAAGTAATGTGGCAAAGACAGAAAGGCAACTGTTAGAGCACTGAAGAGTTAAGTACTCACTTTCTCCTGACTGGTCTCAAGAATGAGTCTGATCTCGTCACTGTTAGCAAGGTCAAACACAGACTGATCTGCCAAGTATTGAGAGTGTGTCAGATGAGTAATATTACTTATTGTAATTCAATCTATAACTATTCAAAAGAATTATAGAGCCATCTAACATACACCAACAATCTTACAATATAGAACACATAATACAGTACTGAAGTACTATAAAGTACTTAAGAATTCAAAATAAGCCAAATCAGTAATAACGGGATATCTCCTATGCATTAACATTCGTTACCCTCCACAATTATACAATTAGAGCAACCGAAAATGTTACATGAAGCGTGTTAGCTAAATACATTATGATGATATAATTTGGCTTAAAACCTGATATGCCTTATATTTATTTGGAAATTAGGACAGATGGTCTAATTCCAGAACTGATCATTAATTATACCAAACGCTTCATATTTAACGACATTAAAAGCAAACATTGCATAATGGCAGGGCTGTACCATTTTTGTTTTTCATGGTGGGGATGGCACCACTCTTCAGCAGTTTAACGACACACTGCCTCTGCCCCCTGTAGGCCGCACAGTGTAAGGGCGTGTTTCCCAGCAAGTCTCTGCAGTGAATATCTGGAGGCTTCTTTCTGCTCAGCTAAGAGAAAAAAACTGCACATTTGCACTTGGTGCAAAACAATATTGTGCTGATCAAAAAACCTTGGCTCACCAGCTGTGACAGTGCTGTGCTGTCCCCTTCTCTGGCTGCATCCAGAAGCTTCTCCTCTAGTTTCCTCTCTCCCCTCCTATGGGCGGCTGTAACAAGGACGACGAGGCCACAGATGCAGTGACATCACTTCCAAGTGAAGATTCATTCAGATTATACCTGAATCATGAACATACCCTCCAGCATGGTGACAATTTCATCATCCTCTGTAACATCTTTGGGGATTTGTGCAGATCCATTGATTACTGTTGCACAAGCATCATACCGCAACAGCAACAGAACAATTTCCTACAAAGATTAAGTTGAAAACTCAAGACATGCAGATACACAAATATATCAATAATGTACCCGAATGCAGTGGTGGTACGTAGCCTACCTTTCTGCCACTGAGTGCTGCTTTGTGAAGGGGTGTATCCCCAATTGTATTTTGCACATTCATATCAGCCCCTGCCTATACATAAAAAATGAGAATATATCAAACAGAAAGGTGAAAATAGGCCTCCCTGTGCAGAATTTGGGAGTGTACACTGACCTTAAGCAACTCCTCTACAACCTCTTTGTGGCCAAAGTATGATGCAAGGTGCAAGGGTGTCCATCCTGAGTTTGCTTTTATTTCACCTAAAGAGAAAAGGTGGTAAGTTCATTTTAGATACTAGCTCAAAAGTGATAGTTTAAAATCAGTATAGTTGTGGCCAAAGTTAGCAAAGTCACCTCGACAATTGATGTTAAGGTCTAATTCTTGATGACTCTTTGCTTGAAGTAGGCTCCGGATCTGTTGAAGGTCTCCTTCCCTTGCATACTTCAAGAGTTGCTCCTCAGGCACAAGACATTCCATAGTCTATTCGACTTCGACTATATATCAACTATAGTTTATAATGTGTATAAATCATATGGTTGGATAGCTTGTAGCTGAAATGTCAGTCTACATTCGACACAAGCAGTTTTTCATTTCATCCTGACCGGAATAGTTGTATCAACTTTATACTACTATCTAACTAGGCAGCGTGTATCCAGTGTTGAATTATTGTCTATAATTTGCGAACGTATAAACTGTAAAGCTCTTGCCTAACGTTTGTTTACCTTAAGAATACTCATAGTTCGAGTTTCCTAGGGACACCAGCAGTATGGAGACCGAAATAAAGTGTGTAATATGATGCTGAGTGTACATGTGCTGCCGTCTGTTGTCAACAGCCTGGTAGGTGAAATAAAAATCCACGATTCATAGCACACAAAAACCTATATACGTCAAATTAAGCTTTTCTATTCACAACCAGACGACAAGATTAACGAAACTCACGCTTAACACCCCACCAGACAGGCTCTAAAACTTCATGCCACTTTTCTGTCGCGAGGCGACATACCAAAGTCAGCTGATTCATCTACAAACCACTTGAACGAGTTTCAATATGGCTTCTCATTCTACAACTTTTGCTGTCAGTCAAAATCTTGTCTGAGGCGTTGGCTGATTCACTTCTCAAACGCAGAGTAAGCTACTTTTATTAGGACTACTCGACTTCTACGCTAGATGGAAGTATAGGATTTAAAATGAAAGTTCCTATCGACGTGGTAAAGAGCGAATGTAGAGAGTTGTAATGATGGATTGAGAACTGGTTAGCGAGAGGAGAAAAGTAGAGCAGATGTATTTAGTACCAGGAATGTCCATGACGATCACTGTCTCTAATTGAAACGATAAGGACAGGATTTAAAAAAAAATATCCTGTAGTACCTACTGCTGAAGACAATCAGTTGAAAATGGACACAATGCATTGGAATTACAAAATCGCAGTAATTCCTCAGGTAATTATTATAAAAAGGATTTTAGTTTTTGATCATCACTTAATTTTTGAACATTAACAATAAACAAATAATCAGTCTGGAGGTGCCTCAAAGGGTTTGCAAATGGCTCGAGCTGGTAGGAAATGTTGAGGCTGCAAGAAGGCTGCAGCAGAATCTGCCTCTAATTAGAAACTAAATCAGTAAGTAAATTAAATAATGAAAATTAAATTAAAGAGGTCAATTATGTAAATACATTACAATTAAATTCAACTTTCAAGGAAGGACATGGTGTATAGAGATGGTTTTAAGGCATCTTAGGGTCCAGTGAAAGCACATGAATCACTTGTTAGAATTAAGAGGAATTCAGTGGTTTTCCCCCGAAATTATATTGTATTGTCTCTAGACTGAGCTATACTGTACTGACAATAAGGCAGGCTATTCTCTGAATAAGAGACTTGACGTTCAGAAGATGTTAGATCAGGATCTTAGAAGTATGTATTAAGTTGTAGATTAAATATAACTAGCCTACACTGCAGTCAGTTGTTGTCAGGTCCTCTCCAAGATCCTTCTCTCAGACTGACCCTGAATGGCTCCCAAAGGAGCTTGGAACACAATGGCATTAATCACACATCACACAGAGGCACATAACAATTACAGATCTCAAACTCACCCTGACACACACATGTGCAGAACATATTTAGTCTGTTCTCAACTGGTCCTCCTGACCTCACAGCACATCTTACCCTTACTGAAGTTGGAAAATCTCCACAATCCTGTACAATAGTTTCCTGTAAAAATCATACCAACATAAATAAATTATACTTAAAGTAACATTATGCAACAATTTTACCTATTTATTTATAACTTATTAGCTGTGTAGCTATGTCTTGTGTTGCACTTGCTTGATGTTTGGCTGTGTTAGGAAAGTTATCAGTCATGTTATTGGTTACATCCCTGTCTCACAGAGATTTGTAGTTTTTCCAGATGCCCAAAGTCATCGATCTGTCTTGTCTCAGACAAGCATCGAAATAAATGAATCTCACATCAAAAAGTTTGATCTGTCTTCATCAATCTCACGCCAATAAGCCTTGGAAGTTTGCAACTTTGAAAAACTAAGTCAGCTAGCTGGTAATAAATTAAACTGTTAAATGTATATAAAGCATGACACAACATTTTATTAGATCACACATTCAAACGCCTGGAGAACAATGTACTGTATATGGGCTGAAAACGTGAGCATTATTTCAGCAGACGTTTTGTTATTCTTTGGTTATGTTAGTGGTCATCTCCGATGTCACAATAAATAAAATTGCCATATTTGTGTAAAATCTTGTGATATTACTCTGCCTTGTCAGTTTACACGATTCCTTGGCTTCTGCCGTGTCTTTCATCTTCCATATCCTTCATTCTGTCAACAAATACACGTGTACACTGTCCATTAGGGGGTCTTGAAGTGCAATTTGTATTTACGACAGTGGTGTTAAAGTGAGCTATACTCCGCAACTTTAGGGGGAGCTCAGTAGCCAAAAATACCAATTTGCGCGGAATGTGGCTTTCAATCTCACACACTCAATACAGAAATGTCAATCCTTTTTTCACTTTAAATGTGCAGCTTTGCCAACAACATGTGCAATCTGCTACACATAAAATGTGTATATTTATCAAGTCATATTCTAAACCTATACCGCTGTCTTTAGAAAGTTGGAGTTGAACACAAGAGGGAACAGCAAATAGCAAGGTTGTGGTTTAATACTGAAGGAAGATATGCATATTTTCACGAAAATAATTCAGTCTGTAAGTGATGGATATTTTCAGATTTAAATTACATCTGGGTGTCACGTTCTGCACTCTTCATTGTCTGTTCCTCGTTCTTGAACTTATTTTGCAGTAGTCTTGTGTCTTTGTTTACTTTCTGGTTGCAAGCTGGAAGACCCAAAGTTTTCCCAGTTGGTTGCTTCAACTCGGTGGAAGCTTTTCCGCACCCTGTGGGTCCCCAGTCTGCTAGCCCCCCTCCTGGATCAGCTTGTGAGTTGGCTAGCCCCTGGCCTACTAGCCCCCTGCTGGATACAACGGGGCTCTCATTCACTGCAGGAATGCTGAGCCTCAAGGTTGGGGGGATATTTTTTGCAAGGGGGGGCGCCATGGAATTACCACGGACCATTGCCATGGAGGACCCACTGCCCAGCCGACGTCTTTCCCGACTCAGTTCCCAAGGTAGTTCCTGTCATCAAGAAGGTTCCTGAGGTGGTTCCTGTTCCTATGGTTCCTGTTATTGAGAATGTTCCTCAAGTGGTTCCTGTTGCTATGGTTCCTGTTCCGATGTTTCCTGTTCTGATGATTCTTGTTACCCGAGATAGTTCCTGATCCCAAAGTAGTTCCCAAGCCTGTCCTTGAGTCTGTTCACACCTCTCCAGTAATCAAGACTGTTCCAGAGAGTGTTCCAGAGCATGAATGTGTTCCCAAGCCTATGCCTGAGTTGGCTCCTGTACCAGAGATGGCTCCAGTACCTGTTATTGAGTCAGCCGATGCTACTTTCCTGCGTCAGTTCCTGAGACGCCAGGGCTGCTCTTGAGTCAGTCGACGCCAGGCCAACGCCAGATTCGACTGATGCAAAGTCTGTTTGCAGACCAGCCTCCTGCCCAGTCCCTGGAGGGATGTTGCTTTCCCCATCAGTCCCGAGCAGTCCAACCTGTCTGCCTTGCCTCCGAGTCATCTTCCCGAGGGATCACATCTGTCAGTCCTGGCTCCTGGTTGTCCTCGGAGTGGCCCTGCATGTCTGCCCTGCCATTGGGGTGTCCTCCTAAGCAGCCCTCGTCGGTCTGCACCGTTTTCTGTCTGTGCTTTGTTTTGGGACATGTTTTGTAGTAACCATGTGTGTTTGTTTACTTCCTTGTAGTCATGTGTTTTCTCTACCTTGTGTTATTGTTCACGCCCCTTTTGGTACTTCCTGGTTCCATTGTTCTTGTTAATTCCTGCCCACCTGTTTCTCGTTACCTTTTGAGTCCAGTGTATTTAAGCCCTTGGTGTCATTGGTTTCACCTGGCCCTTGTTTTGTTCTATCTAGGCAGCGTGTATCCAGTGTTGAATTATTGTCTATAATTTGCGAACGTATAAACTGTAAAGCTCTTGCCTAACGTTTGTTTACCTTAAGAATACTCATAATTTGAGTTTCCTAGGGACACCAGCAGTATGGAGACCGAAATAAAGTGTGTAATATGATGCTGAGTGTACATGTGCTGCCGTCTGTTGTCAACAGCCTGGTAGGTGAAATAAAAATCCACGATTCATAGCACACAAAAACCTATATACGTCAAATTAAGCTTTTCTATTCAAAACCAGACGACAAGATTAACGAAACTCACGCTTAACACCCCACCAGACAGGCTCTAAAACTTCATGCCACTTTTCATTAGCCTCCTTGTGTATTTTAAGACCTAGTGTTTGACCTGTCCTGTATAGACTGCTCTCTGAGTCTCTGGTCGCCTAGTAAGTAAAGCCTTTTCTTTTGAGATTGAATCTGTCTTGTCATGGACCTGGGTTCAGCCTGCATGCATCTATTGTTAAAATGGCTGTTTGACCAAGTGTTGAACGATTCCAAGATTTATACACAAACCTATATATTTAAAAAAAAAAAAAAAAAAAAATGTCCCCATGTGTCAGCAATGAATCTGCACTCTGTCCTGGGAGTATTCCTGGAGGGAAGCCTAATCAGACAGACTAGCGCTTCTCTTCGCCTTCTCATCTGAGCACTAAGGCCATCAGAGCTAATGAGGGGCCTCTCTCTATCAGAGCACTGGGTGCAGCAGTCGCTTTGAAGGCCCATGTGGGTGTGAGCCATTTCGTAGCTATGCATCAGAGAGAGAGAGATAGAGAGAGAGAGAGAAATAGAGAGAGGAGAACAGACCAGACTACTCCAGGTAAGAGGCAGCAGAGCCAATGAGTGCATTCATGGCTCCTATGATCTGTGGAACACTCAGACCTGGTGGCATAGTTTTTGTATGTCAAAGTGCTTTCATGTTTCCTGTACATTGCCTGTAGCTTTGTGTGAAGATACTGTACGAATGTCTGTGGCGTTTTAATACCACAGCTTGTCATAAAAAACAGCCTCCGGGTTTTTTTTTATACTTGGAATATCATCAGTGCTGATAGTGGTGGAATTATAGTGATTAATGAACTTACAAATAGAGATGAGTAATACAAAAATGTTCTAGGACATGCCACCAATACAATAAGTAATGGGGTGAACTGAAGTTTGGATATATTGTCAGGAAATGGGTCATACAGATTAGACTGTTGGCAAAAAAGGAGAAAGCTTTAGCTTGTCTCCATAGAGGAACCATGATACGCTTTCCTTTCCTTGTAGGGCATTTTTGGAAGCTGAATTTGGATCTCTCTTAGGTTTTTAAAAACATGTTTGGTCAGAATAAGGTTCATTATTCTCAGTAGACCCTTAAGCTTTTGAAAGAGCCAATGAAGATCCCATACTGGTTCTATATTGCAGGTTCTACTGTTTTTTTTGTGTGTTTTTTTTTTTTACGGTTTCCTTCAAACATATGAAGCAATGTGCCACTATTGCACTGAGCATGCAGACTATATTCATCAAATCAGTCAGTCAGTCTGGAGCTCCGAGCATGCTAATTAGGTTAGCAATTACTGTAAGCTGTCACAGTTCTTTAGTGTCGAGCCGGACGCTGTGTTCTCCAGTGTCTAATCCTCTTCAAATGACAAGATAATGGAGATGATGAACCAAGGCTTCAAAGGAAAACTGCTGCGAATTCTCTACAGAGACTCATTTAGTAGAATGAGAAGAAAAGGAAGACATAGATAGGGAAGAGAGGGAGGTTGAGAAAGGGTAAGGCACTAGTGGAGGAATGGAATCGTTTCCCTCTCTTTTACTGTTCAGACAATGCTCATCACTTGTGAATTCTCAGTTCTCCATCTCAGCATATCAAGTGTCCTAATATGCGAAATGCCTTTATGGCCAGTATCATTGTTCATCACACCTGTGAAACTGAGGGTTAACCAGAGAGCAATGATGACATTCAGTTACTGAAAGGATTGGAAAATGATGTCCTGCCCTTACTTTCCATTATGTTCAGCTCCACTCTGCCCCAGTGGGTCCAAGTGAAATGTCAGCACTCACCACTTTGGGGGGGGGGGGGGGGGGGGGGGGGGTGACTCTCATCTGCCTGCTTCTCACTTACTGTGCCTGATGTTTTATTGAAATCATTCGGTAATTGCAGTGAACTTTGGAAAATAATGCTGCATATATTGTTTCCCCATGTTTTTCTTTTTCTACTGAGAGAGAAAGTCTATGCTGTGGCTGGTGTTCCAAAAGTATTCTCCACACCAATGGTGAGGGGAAAGAAACTGAATATTTGTCGGTGTATCTATATATTTGTATTGTATGTATTCATTTTCATCTTGCAGCACAAGGGCACCATTTGTGTATCTGCCATGCCTTTGTTTTGTTCCCCCTGCGGGTATGAGTCAGTATCATGCTGTCATTATGAAAGGTGTACTATACGGCATTCATGCAGTGTGTTCCATTGCTTTCCCTCAGGTCATGTCTTTCTTAGAGGGAGTATGTTGGTAGAGACATTTTCACGACTGTGTACTGCATGAAGAGATGAAGATAAATTATAATGATATATGATATATAATCATATATGATAGTCATCATCCCATATGTCTCTACAGATATTGAATCCATCATCTGTTTCATATGTCTTCCTGCAGCACCTGTAGCTGATGGTGCATGATGCCAACTGATGAGCTGGAAGAGCATTTCTAGATTAATGCATGACTTCATACTATCAATGAAGCAGGTGAGATTCCACAAGCAATTGGGTACTTTAGCCTGCTAAAAGTACTGCTACAACACCCCAGTTTATCATCACTTGGGAGACATGTTTCTGATGACCTCGCTGCACTCCACTTGTAGGGTTAACACTGTGCTTCTGGTATTACACCTCTTGGGATGGTCCTTATTAAGCCTCAGTGTTATTACATGTGGAAACATTGTGTGGTCAGTCGATTGTGACATCACATGGCGACAGTAGACGATAGTGCCCCCTGCTGGTGTCTAATTGGCCAGGTTCTCACTGGATAACTGCACCTGCTATTATGAGAGTCACCTCACATGTCTTCTCTTTTGGAAACAGTGTTGGTCTTTAGAGGGATACCTTTGTTTACACTGTCAGTTTTCAGCATAATCCGTAAATGCCCTAATGTGACAAGCGATCTAGGAGGCCCATGACAATCACACATTGTTGAACCATTGTAAACTTATTATCTGTGTATAAATTCTTTTTTTTAGATTTGACTTATCAAGACATCAGATGTTTGACAATTCAGAATTTAATCAATTGGGATTAGTGGAGAAAGGTGTGTTTTAGGAAGCATTTCATAAAAGACAGCAAAATTACACTTAATATGCATATCAGATTCCCATTTATCCACTGGAGATTGGTTGGTAATTTCAAAAAAATCGTAGTAATTTTATCCTCCTGCCACAATTGAATTTGATTGTGGTAATATATAACCTCAGTTTGACAGTCTGCCAGACAGTCGCTTTCTTTCTCTCTGGTCGAACAGCAAATCTTTCAAGTAATTGCTCAAAAACACTACTACTACTTCGTACCTGGAGCCATTTGAAATGAATGCTGAATGAGGCCTGTGCAAAAGGCCATCAGTTACCGCTAGTTTGTAAGTACACATGTCAGCCATTTTGTTCATCACACTATACTAAAGGTATAAGTGTCTTGGTGTGCTCCTAAACCAGTACAATTTTTGTTGTTGTTGAATATCGCTCAGCTGGCAGCTCAGTAAGCAGAGACCTCACACTCTAGAATCTATTCTAGAATTTGTTTGTGAATTCACTTATTAAAGATAGTGCAAATGGTGGTTGTTCCATCCAACCCCTTTCAGGCCAAGTCTCACACTCAGGCCTAATCACCCACATTGGCTTGGGTACTTTACCCTCTTCACTGCATTCAGGTACTTTACCCAATACATTCAGACAGGCTTAAGATTAGACAAATATGCCTTTAGTTATCCCATCTCAAGTTGAGAACTAGAAGTTGGTCTTTCAAGAATTTGATATAGCAAAGGATGTTGAGAATGTGGTCTTTAAGTCCTCTTCTCACAGAATACTCTACTCCAGGCATGGCCACTCCTCTGCAACAGCTCTGTGGTCTATATCAAGAGCATGGTCAGTTGGCAATCGCCTGGTCATCGTGTTGGACGTGTTGATGGCCTTCAACTGTCTGATGCAGTTTCAGATGTGGGCATCTTTGGTCATAGACCGTAACACATACCACCTAGGCGTTTTTGGTCAGGTAGTCTGAAGTAAAGACAATGAGTGAACTCTGAACACCAACTGAAAAAGCCCCATCTGGTGTCTGTCTCTCTGTCATGGAGTTGTGAAAGGGGTTGGATAAGGGGTTTGAACTCCATCATTAGTTTAACAAGAATACCATAAATTCACTTGTACAGTTTATCAATATTATTTATATTTTATAATGAGTTAAATAGCTCAAACTAAATGACAATTATAATTATTATTAGTAATAATAATAAGCAACAGGAGAATAAATGAGAGCATTGCCTGGCAAACTCTGTAATTAAATTAATATATTGATTGAGCTGAAACACCTGCACATCAAGCAATGAATAATTTGATGGACAATATACGCCTGCACAACTCGGGATAAAAACAATCATACAATCTTCCAAACCAACCTTATGATAATATTACCCCATTGTACTGTTCATTTGAAATGGTCCTACTTTTTTTGTGAGTAATCGGGACCAAGTTTAAGAATATGGAATTAGGAATATTTACTGGATAGCCAGAAAATAACTACTTCCATTATATGTTTTTTTATTTGTCTCCACCACACTCCGGTGAACCTCTTATTCCCTTATTTTTATGGCTATACTCTAAGAAAGAGCAATAGACCTTTGGAGTAAATTTTGAATTCCACCATGTCTTCAATATGGAGTTCCAGCCCTCTCTCTTGGGGTTCCATTTCCTGTGATTCTTAGTTCCCAGAATCTAATCAAAAAATCCTCTGCATTTGATCAACTGAGCACATTGATGCATCTCACTGGGCTTTTCCATCAGTTTACTCAAAAGCACCCAACAGAAGGTAGGGGGTGCGTGGTGTGCCAGCCTGAGGGGTCGGAACAAGGCCCTTTATCACAGAGAACCAACTGTTGCTTCATATTGATCAACTGTTCAAACTGTTATTTGCCACCGTTTGCTACAGAATAACAATGGCTTATTCTGTACGTCAGCAACAAACATTTAATTGATTTCATAACCAGATTGATAAACTCAGCAGGCTTAGTGCAATTTCACAGAACTGAAAA
This sequence comes from Clupea harengus, assembly GCF_900700415.2. Lineage (NCBI taxonomy): Eukaryota > Metazoa > Chordata > Actinopteri > Clupeiformes > Clupeidae > Clupea > Clupea harengus. The sequence continues at coordinate 11,140,988 of NC_045176.1, forward strand.
GCCTGCCTGAGTTCCCTCTTGATCTTCATCTGCCCCCTTATGTTATCATGGATACCTCTGGTGATGAAGACATCGCACAAATGGCATTGAGACCGAGGTTGCCTTTGCATCCCACTCCATCTCCCCAGATAGAGGAGGTGTTCCACCATGGAGAGAGACCTGTATGCCTCCATATGGGGAGAGGAGTGGAGTACTCTCCGCTGAGAATGTCACTCTGTCCTACTGACTGACCGCCGGGCCGTTACCACTGACTTTTGACCTTTGACTTTTGACAAAATCAACAGCGGTTGGGAGCGCATGTGCCTTGGCCTTGGTTCAAACTAAAAGAAGGACTTGAAGCATGTGAAGAAACCAACCTCAGCTTCAGAGAGGCTCATCCAAAGACCAGAGTCATTCCCGACGCATAGAACGATGGATCTAAATACTTGCCCTCTCATAGATGGAAGAAAAAACAGAATGCCAAACACCTCACTCATTTACCATTAGCTCCAATGAGAGAAACCTAAACATGCAGGGATACATGCCTGAACCTCTGTTGCTTTAGATAAGACCAAGGAGAAAAATCACGTTCCTGTTGCACAGACTGAGCTGCCAGGTGCTACATGCAGTGCTGGTTATTCGCATAGGGTCATCGGAGGGCATTTTATGAATTCATCAGCCTAATTTCAAACTTATGTGATAATTTCCTCATATCTTTGTAATAGTTATTACCCCAAGGCTAATATGATGTGTTATGCCTTTACAGCTTCTTGTGTTGGATGGTTATACTGTTGGATATACAGATGTATCAGGTACTGTATGCAAAGAGATAACGTAATAAAACATGGCTGCTCCCTACTGTACCTTTGTCTGGTAATGATTATAATGTTATGAAGTTGTGAGTGTGTTCCATTTTATTTCAGCTTGGTTGGATCACTCTGTCAGCTCATGACCAAATCTGCTCATCATGCCCCACATAACTACACATTTGTCTGTCAACCTTATTTTACCAAAATTAAAATATTCTTTTATTTGAGGTGCATGGTGCCATGACTTAACATATCTCATTGTATTACCCAAGATATTTTATTTGCACTTTATTTAAATGCTTTTATTCTCTCTTACGCCATTGTTTCTGTTTAATATGTACACAGTCCCAGTCTTTTTAAAAAGTCTAGTCTTTCAACAGGGTGACCTTTTATTATGTCCTTTGAAGCACAGCAGTGAATGGCTGTGTTACCTTATGAGCAACATTAATATTAGAGAGCTTCAGAGGCGCGCTCTGTCACCCACCTGCACGTCCGTTTATGTTTTATGCCGCCAGTGTTTAAGATGCAAACTAAATAAAAAGGAAAATAGTATGTTTATGCCAAACTAAAAGCATCCACAGAAAAGATGTTATAATACAACAAACACAGAAGAGTGGGAATGGATGGACATGCTGGGAATGGATGAATGGAAGTATTGTTTTTTTTTGCATGCCTGTCAATTTGAGAAGTCCATCAGTAGAGTACCCAGAAGTAGAGCGTAGAGGCCAGTGGGATATAAGGTATGCAAGAACCACAGCAAAATGTGATATGTAGATCAACCACGGCAGTTTTTAAACCTTATTTTATATCATTCAAACATTATTTATTTTTATTTGCCTAGTAATCAGTTACCTAGAGTATTTGCCTATTATCAGTTTTATACATTGCATCTAGAGAAGGCTACTGTTTTTTTTTTTTACTGTTGCTTAGCAACATGTCTCAAGAAATAAGGTTGAGGAGGCGAGCTGCAACATTATTTCTTCATTTAATGCTACAATGATTTCCTCAATAACATATCACAACTGTTGCATAAAAGAATAAGAAACAAAAGTAAGAAAACACTCTAAAAAGGATCAAATCTTCCGCACTTTTAAAGTCTGGCCAGAGGGTCAAATGGCATCTTAATAGAGGACCTCTCTCTGATCTTCTCACATCAAAAGACCACCATTTTGTGTATTCACATTAACCCCATGCATTGAGTGCTATCAGATATATTAGCACGACCTGGCCACAGTTACCATACTAATGACCATATTTGCATTCATTTAATACCTGCTTGCTTGCTACAAACCTCTCCTATTGTCAGAGAGAGAACCTAAGGATGTGCAAATGTTTATGCATGTAGTATATTCATGTTTGGTCTTTAGTTGATCCTTGCGACGTGGGCAGCCGTCTGATCATGGTTTCATTGCAATCTGAAGTACCTGCCATAGCGGTACTATTTGAATAGAGTTGTCACTTCTGAAGTTCTATAGTTCTGCATATTAATACGCTTTCAGAACCTAATCGCTTTTTGGCTGCAAACAGCCAACCAAAGGGTTACATGAGCCAAAGGGCATGGCCTTAAGACACAAGACACTACTATTGGATTGGTTAGTGGGAATGTATGGAAATGGAGATTATGGTGTTCAACCAACTGTTTAAGGATATTTGGTCTTTGATATTTTGTGTTTTTTATTAAATGTCTAGCTAAGTAGCTTGCCATGATCTGTCATTGACCGCTATTCGAATAGCATAAAGGCAGCACCTGCGTCGACGCCACCTGCACTCATTTGGACTTTCATTACAAGTGATGGGAAGTCTCTCTGTCCATTAGTCTTTTATTTCCTATTTATTTCAATTGTGTACGAAATAATATTAACTACTTACTAACCAAGAGTGAGGTCATGCCGGGAAATATCAAACTGAGGCTTTAACGTATCGACTGAGCAATAGCGAGGTTGATACGCAAAAGCCGAAGTTTGATAGTTCCCGGCATGACCAAACAGTCGAGGTTAGTAAGTTGTTTATTATATGGGATTTTTCGCTCCTTTCATTTTGTAAATGAAAAAAAAAATGGTAATTGTAAATAGAAAAACATGCTCTCAAGTCTTCTCACGACACAATGTGTTTCAGGTGTTGTGTAGCAACCAATTACTTGCTAACTTCAAGTTACAATGATCAATAGAACACAGCTCAGCTAAAATTTCTTGAATTTACAGTAAAGTAACAACACAAGTGATTCAAACTATAGTTTCTAGTCTTCATCATCACTTTCAATAACTAATTTTCGAATCTTCTGAATCTCCTCATGGCTGTTGATGTTTTCATTTTCGTCTGGATAGTCAAACTCAGACTGATTGCTTTCGCTCATTTTATACGAATACATATTTTTGAATTTGCAGCTAAAACATGATTTTGCTGTGTGCAGGGTCATTTCTAGGGACTCTAGGGGCCCCAAGTCTGAGCATAGGCTCCCTACCCCTACCCCCTGACCCCCACAGACTACACATCTACACAAGGGTATCTGTTCAGGCAAACTTTTTATACAGAATAATTTAAGAGGATATTTTGGAAGTTGCTATTACCTTCATATTGGGATCAACTGATCCTACCTTCTTTTTTAGATCTACCTGTGGAGACATGTAGGTCTACTCATTGGGATGAATTAATAAACTTGATGTTGGCCGGGCGAGTGGAGCACATTTAGCGGTGCCCCAGCTTGAAACATTGTGTGTGCCAAGCCGACCAAGACAGTGAGGAGAAGCACTGCCCAGTGCCAGCGCCCCTCAGCCAGAATCAAACTTAGGCAGGGCAAACACTGTTCCCTTCCTCTGGCTGGCCATGAACTTCATGTTGACTATGACAAGCTGCCTGGGACTAAAGAACCAAGACTGCAGGGCTGGGCAGAAACCAATCTCCGCAACGCCACCGCCACAGGTGAGCGGGCGCAGATGAGCAGAAAGAAGTGGCTGCAGGTGACGGTTGCCGGCCAAGCCGTCCACCGTCCATTATGGCTGGCCAGCATCCAGGATTCATGCATCATTGGGCTGGATCTGCTGACCAGGTGGGGGGCTATGGATGTATCCAGAGCGACGCTACTTCTGGGCACTCAAGCCGTGGCACTCCGCACCACTGGGGAAGATGAGCCATTGACCAGGGGGGCTGCCACATCTGCGACACCGGAGTCAACAAAGTGCACCCCCGCAGCCCTCATGTCATAACAAATTCTATTTTTATCCAACAAAAGAACTTGTTACAATTCGCTGTCGGAACTAAACTCGGGAGATCTGTATTACTGCCAATAGGCCAAAAACATAACAGAAACACATTTCTTCAACCAATACAGTTCATATACTATCATTGTTCGTTCAACTCGGATTTCGATCGGTCCAGAGAAGCGATGGAATTTTAAATAATAATTATACATTGAAAACAAAAGCGCTTGTTTGCACAAATATAGGCTTTTTGGCTGTCTAGGTTACAATCAGTTTCGAAAACTCTACCTTGCCACCACTTCTCCATACAACACCACTAAAAGAAAAGGAAAACTCTCCCCTTTTGTTTGTTCACCTCTCACCCTACAACGGGGGGTGGGGGGGTGGTAGTGGTGGTGGTCAGGCCATGTACTGTGCTAGCTAGACTCTCAGACAATGTGTATAGGGTGCAACCAAGCGGTGCTTCTTAACCGCAACCGGCAGACACCCTACCAGCCCCTGGCTCATCTGGACAGTGGCACAGAGACTGAACTTTCACCACCTACCCCCATTGTTTCACCACAAACAACTGAGGCACCCTAACATCTGTCACAGTGCTTAAGAGACTTTGTCTTAAATGCCTGGGTCGTTGGGGACAAGTGACCAGCCAGGAAGGGGCTATGTAGTGTGCAAGGGGGGGCGGGGGGGGTTACACTTCTGTAAATGTGTGTGTAATGGTTCAGTCCCATAATGCTGTGCAAATGTGTGTGTGTGTGTGTGTGTGTGTATGTGAGAAGGCTCATGTTTAATTTTAATGTCTAATATTCCATTTTCGAATGTATTCATATTCCCTGTTTGTGTTTAGGTTAGCATGTATTTCTGTTATTATTTTGAGCCCATACGCTATGCTATGTGTAATTGAATGTGTTTAGTGTATTTGTCCACCCTTACCCACGGTCATGTGTAATGTAAATAATAGCCCCCCCCCTTCCCTAAAGTTTCTTCCCTTATGTATCAATTTATCTCCATAGTGATTTGCTTTATAAATAGCAAGACGCCAAAGGAAAATCTGACTACTGTTCCATTCGTTACAATATGAGCACAGGCAAACGGAATGTTATTCGCACTTCTACAGCTTGGAGCATAGTGCAGTTCAAAGTATATTCAGTAAGCGTCAATTCCATTCACTTCAAGAGGCAACATGATTGAAGTGGGCGGGATAGCAATACCCGTATACAGTGTCCGGCGCATGCCAGATGAGAGTTCTGCGCGTCTGCGTCCATTACTTCCACACCTCAACGCAGCGAGGACCTTGTCTATTGACTTGTGAGGGCCACAAGGCAAAACAAGAGGAGGGATGGAGCAGCATGAACGAAGAACGCATGAAGGAGTTCCTTGAAAAATGTTTTTGATGTGGAAGCCTACCTCCTATTACCGTGTTTGGTTTCTCTCTCAAGTACATCAGCATTTACATTTCCCTGCTTGATGCGCGAAGATAATGGGAAGTGACACAGCTGTCATGAACGCCACTCGGAATTTTATAGCCAATAACTCCAGTAGAGAGGAGTCCACCTTTGCCCAGCCGGTGATGGTTACCCTGGCGGTGATGATGGTCATTTTGGTTGTAGTGACGGTTTCAGGAAACGCTCTGGTCATATTTGCCTTCAAAGTTGACAAAAGTTTAAGGCGGCAAAGCAACTACTTTTTCTTGAATCTGGCCATTTCGGATTTTCTTGTAGGTGAGTACATTTCATCCTCTGTACACATCTCATGATATTTTAATGTGAACGAGTGATACGCTGGCTATTTCACATTGTTCCCTTTTAGCGTTAATCCATTAGGGTAACATCCGCATGTCTCGTTAAAGCCTCGAATCACTCCTGGCTCCTCCATGAGTTTAAAATAAAGCTGCCGTTTCAAAACAGGCAGTAAGACCCAGTTATTATATGCTTTATAAAACTGTAAAGTATAACATTTCATTTTATCTAGGTGCTTTCTGCATTCCCGTGTACATCCCATACATCCTCTCTGGTCGATGGATGTTGGGTAGGGGACTGTGTAAACTGTGGCTGGTCATGGACTACCTGCTGTGCACTGCATCGGTCTTCAACATCGTCCTCATCAGCTACGACCGTTTCCTGTCAGTCACTCAAGCGGTGAGCTAGAGCCAAACGTAGACAGTAATACGCACAGAGAAAATGACATGTATTTACCAGTCTGACAGTATTGAACAGAGATAATCATGCTTCCACAGGAGATTCAGGATCTTTTGGAGTTGCTAAGGGCAACTAGTTACTGTAGTCCTTGGTGGTTACATTTGCCATGTAAACTTCTGAAATGCATATCTGTGCCACACATTCTTAATTTCAAGCCTACGGTAGTGGTTGATCACCTGCCCCTGTGGTTTCTACTGGATCCATTCATCTTTTTGTTAGCCCCTAATTTGGGTTCTTTCATTAAATTAATTATTAGGGTTATATGGGTTATCGTACTTGTATTGTCATCTCTAGAGTCAAAGAGAGGTGACAAGTGAGGTTTAATGACTGCAGATCCGGCTCTTTCAACACAGCTGATGTAATACATATTATGCGTGTCCAAGCAGCATTTTTATGAAGAAACGGAGACAATGGGTAATGTTTTCACAGGATTAACAGAAATTTTACAGGAATGCCTTGCCAAGGTGTATGTGAAGATTTTTTAAGCTGCTTTATGTTTCTGAGCGTAGACTTCGTTACTGTCTGTAATCCCATCCTTCCCATTCTTGGGCTCCTGCCCACCCACCCACTACCACTTTGAAGATATTTCAAAGGTAGTTAATATATCCCGCAACTCATAGGTGTAAACATCTTTATTAGTTAAGGAGAGGTGTCTGTGCAAAGGTGTGAATAGTATTTGGCCCAGTGTTCATGTCATCTTATTATCTGAAGGCCGTCTCACTGACTCAAGTGGGATACTTAAAAAGGCCAACAGTTGTTTCCAGATGGGCAGATGATGGCTCCTTCGCTGATTGAGAAAGGAATATATGAAAATATCAAAGCTGCTCCATGAGTCCTCAGTACAAATATATCAAAGCAGAGATGAATCGGAATCGGATCAGAAGACTGAGGCATGTAGACGCATAATCTCTCAGCCAACTGAGTTATTTAACCATGTTGACATAGGCTTCACAACAGGCAGGGTGAGAGAAAATAGAATGTGCCATTGATTAGAAAAGGCTTATAACCCTAGCCCATTAACAATGTACTGTGTGTACAACAGGTACTGAACGGAACTGTACCTCATTAGCCACCATGTCTAATCAGGCAGGTACTAATCTAGTGTTTAGAAGATATTCCGTACATACAGGGGCCTTGGCTGATGCCCTTTCGATTCCTTCAGGCAGGAGAACTAAATAATGCGTTGCTGCTTAAACTTGAGGCCCAGGCCCCCTCAAGTAGGTATAAGCGAGAAATATTTGCATGGTCATACCCAATTTTGCCATGGTACATGTCATGCCCACATGTTTTGATGTCATGAAGAACTGCTCAAGAGGTGCTGACTGCACCTGAACCCTGTTAATCTGGCAGCACAAGGAGCTTCATAAGTATTGTGTTATACACAGTAGTAATAAAAACAATTAATATGAAAGAGACATCAATGCCACGACTAAAACAACACATTACAATCTTAAAAGCAGCTGAAAGCTTAATTAGTGTGGTTTAAAAAAAAACATTTTGAACTAATACAAATCCTTAATATATTTTATAAGAGGCCATACATGCAATGTTCCAGTGTTCCAACCCTGGAAAAGCCAAACAAGCCAGACCATGGAAGGCCTAGCAAATAATTACTTAAATCCTCTTAAAAACAACCACTGAAGTACTCGAGTACTTCTCTGAATTCAGTACAACATGCATGTCTGAGAGTGAAATCACCCCTAGATGTCTAACTTCGAGAGCTTTATGTTAGCGGTCATTGCTCTGATAACTGACTAGCCTTGGACAGCAACTGAGTATGAGTTCAGCTCAGAAACAGTGGGAGCTGACATAGTAGCAGAGGAAGAGCACTGTTGTCGGGGGAAGCCATTTAATATTGGCCTCAGTCAGATGTCTAAAGGAGGAGTTGGTTCAGACCCCATCAAGCTGCACTGGAAGGGCATAACCGCCGACCGCAGGCCAGGTGAAAATGAAGTGCTGTAATTCTCAATGTAAATAGTCAGGCCTTTAAAATGGCACCTGTGAACATAAGGATGCTGGTGTCACCGCCATAGAGTGAAATTCACAGCATCAGTCTGTTGTGCGATAGTTTACAGTTCATCTGTGTCAGCCGAGGAAACGGCAGTTTACGCAACACATCATAACAACACTTAAAATAGTCATCTCATATTCTAAGAATTCAATTCAATTCATTTTATTGATATAGCGCCAAAACAATAACATTCTCTCAAGATGCTTATATTCTTATGGCAGAAGGGACTGAATGTCCAGCCTAATTGTGTATTTGAGGTGGAAATTACGTTAGATATTATCAGCTACCCAAAGACAGAGCCCTCTGTGTTGTAAAATGTTAGGATGCCCATTGTAAGGATTGTCTTATTTCCCCCGCTCTGCATCAAAGGGCTTTTTATTTTGCAATTTTTCTAACCCTAGTTGAGATGTAGGGAGTGAAAGGGCAATGCCATTACACAGGAATGATTGTGTATCCTTGCCTGTAAGCTGGAAGGTCAAGTTTCAATAAAATATCACATACAGAAAAGGTCTTAGTTTGTCAAGCCAAAAATGTAGGTTTTTTGTAATTGTATTTATAAAAATATATATGTATTATGGAATGTAATGCGTATAATATAGTATAACAAAAACATCTGTCTGTTGTACACTGTATACAGCTTTAAGTGAAACACACTCCAGGTGTTATGCAGCACTACTGCCAAAGAGATAGGGGATTTGTTCAATCTATGCACTATTTAAACAATCACCATACATATGCTTCCCTTAGGGTAAAATTACTGATTTGCATAGACCTCCACATGATAATGTTTTTCAATCACACGTCAAACATCATTAAGCTGTGTTAATAGTGTAGGTCTGCAGATAGAGCACTGAGGGCAATGATCCCTACATAATTGCAGATTTGTAAATAATTAGGAAATAACTAAAATAATTTAGTTTGAAAGTCTGCTATATTGGAGAAAAGAGTAATGGGAAAGCATGAATAGAGGCTTAGAGGGAAGTTGCTTAAGTATTTCTTGAGAACATCAAGGCGAGGTTCAATATAAAAAAAAAAAACATATGTTGGGAATTCAAACCTTTGTAGCATTTTCCAGGTGTTTTTGTGTGATTACAGCGCAGAAACAAAGAACAGAGCCATATTATATATATATATATCATTCAAATAATTATACACACTGAGAATGACTTAAAGAAGGAGACTGGGCTTTAATTAGTTTATAGGCGGGTTTTCATTTGGTGCTTTGCAATATTATGTAATAAGTCCTTTTCAGCACAAAGTAAGCACAGAATGGTCTTCTGTGGTCAATCTTTTACGTAGGTTTGGTCTCAGCATTGGTAGGGACACCCCCACCCTAGCCATAAAAAAAAACCTTAGTTGATATTATGTTGAACAGGCAAACTTTATTAAAATATATTAACATTTGTGTACAAACTTGTGGAACTTGGAACTGAGTTAAACGTAATAAGAATAATAAAACCTTAGTTTAAATACAAGACAGTATTCTGCACCGAAAATAAATAATAATAATAATAATAATAATAATAATAATAATACATAAATAATTAAATAAATGAATAAAAACCGTTTTCCACATTTTTTGCATCACTTCTTTTTGTTGTCCTTTTTTGGATATCCTAAACATATGTCTATGCCAATATACAGCAACAGTGTATTCTATATCCAACATATAAGTATATACAATAATGTTCCCATTTTCACTTTGGCCAGTATGTATTACTTTCTTGATGATGCCTTATTTGTGCAGTCAAAAAAGACAACAACATTTCAAATAAATATATTCTGCAGCACTTAATAGGCTATAAATAAAGTGCTTTTTTCATTTATGAAATTATTAGCTACTTTTCTTTTCTTTTGATGTCTTATTTTAAGGTTAGCTTTATCCTTCTGGCTTCAACAAGACCAGCTGCTGCTAACACACTGGTAGAAAGATTGCAGACACTAGGGATAGATTTAATTACATACCTTACAGTACACTAAACACTTTCAAAACATGTTTCCATTGTAGAACAGGTGGCGATGTTAGGCTAGAAGGTTTACACTGTGTGGGTAGTTAGCCTACTAGATAGCTAACTAACGACGACCTGGGCTTCTTGATAGCTACCGATAGCTACTTACTCAACGGGTGGTGAAAAACTTCGGATGTCTCTTTTCTTTTTTGGTGGCATTTTCCTATCTACAAAGCACAAGGTTTAAAAATATCAATGCTGAGACCAAACGGAATACTAATATGAGTTTTTATTATTTCCTGGTGCATTTAGTAGTTTACCGTGTCAGACTACTACCAGCTCACTTTCTGCAAGTCACGATTCACAAAGTGTGTGTTTCTGACTCTGCCACATCTTGTTTCGCAGGCTCAAAGGGTGCATTGGAAAACTTGGAAATTTATTTTTTACTCTTCTGGGCGACGAACATGAGTTTGCAAATATATTGTGCAAAATTATTTTTTCAGAAACAGTCATTCAACAGGCAATTAAAATTAACAAAATATTGGTGGGGATAATTGTGTCTTTCCCAAACTTTGGTCGTGACTATATGCAAACCTACGCCCTTGGATTGAACCCACAAGATCTAATAGGCTATTTAAAGCAATATTATCTTCACTCACTTGGATGACGGAGCTAAACAATGTCAGAAAGGCTGGTATCTCTTTAGACATCTGAAGAGCTTTAGGACATACTCTGTGGGTTCAACTGTTTGCTATATTTGATCATAATATTTATGTCTTTCCCCCTCTATTTAGTTCTAAAAAATGGACAATGTCTGTCACCAAAATAGTTCTCTAAACAGCTCTTTATTTTAGGGCCTTAGCCCTTAGTCTCAGGAGAATAGATTTTTGGACTGTCTCCTGTATCTCTCTTGATATCCTCGTCCTCCTCGTGCCTCCACCCCCACTCGACAACTCAGACTATCATCTTCATAGAGGGAAGGGACCTATTCCAACCAAATGCTCCACTTCAGCCCATCAAGCCAATTGTGGTATAATTGGTAATTAGAAAGGCGTGAAGTGGCCTGTGATTGTAGCCCAGTGTCCAGTTCATACAAGAAGGAAGCAACGAAATTCTCTACATAGCAAATGGTCCACATAAAGTCCACATATAGTCCACATTACACACAACAAAATCAACACTGCTCCAAATAATCAGTCTGAGCATGGTGCAGGGTATGATGAATGGAGAAAGTTACAACAATTAGTCTATGTCCCAAAGCACTTGACACAAACGCCACCAGCAACAACACAGTTGGTACTGATAAAAAGTTTGCTGTCTTTAGGTGATATAGTTGGCAATGTCGTGCTCTGAAAGCTTTTACATTTTTGCAGTGTCCCGGACCATAGAACTACGTAATGCATAGCTTAGGAAGCTAAGTGAGAACGACAGGTGCGTGTGTATCTTTTACATGACAATTCATCAAAATGAATTTGAAAATGAAAATTATATCAAAACTAGTTACCTAATAACATACCTCAAAAAGTGGCAAAATGCTAAATAGTTTTGCTTTAAGTCAAGTAAAAGTGCTTGCTAAATAAGTAGCCTTAAATGTTAAAGAAGAAGATGTTAAAGAGAAACACATGCACATAGAAAGCCTAAAGGGACAATTCAAAATGTGAATTGTCATTATGTACTGTACGTATTGTCATTCTAGTAGAGCTATAGAGTGTTTTTCTGTGGATGAAACGAATTAGATGTCTTTTTCTCTGCTGTGGAGATGAGAGGTGACCAGTTCCTTCTGGTCACTGCCATTTTGTTGGATAACTCGCTCTGTGATGCACCGTCAAACAAACCTTTTACCCAAACCAACTGACACGAGGGTTGAGGAGATAGTTGCAGACTTTTCATTTTGGGGTGAACTATATTTCCCATAACACTTTATGTAAATGGAGGTCAAGAAAAGTCAGCTGTAAAAGCAGCTCTGAAATCAATATTCTCATTATGCGAAGGAAATGGGAGAATACAAGTACCAAAATGTAGGCGTCTTCATTATGAAAAAGAATGAGAGAGAACATTTTGTCCATCATCGCCGCCTTCATTTAAAAAAATGTGATTGCTCTGACGTCGTTTACACCATTTTCCAGTCTATTAACTCATGCCATTACATTTTTAAAAATGGAAATGAAAGTCTTATGATATATTGTTATCAGAATCGGTTGATTGCTATGATCTGAAAATAGCCACTGATATATAATTGTAGATGTCCAAGAACAACAATGTTAGAATAGAATGGATTAATTGTCGAAATAATGTCCAAAAAACCATCAAAAAGACTAACAGCAGTTTTCCATAAAGACTATAATCATAGTGTGTCCAATACCTTCAGTGTATGTTGACATGGCAGGTGATGTTGAAAATATGACCTGTCAGCCTGATCAAAGATGAGTGCTTTGAGTAAGCCACAGCTGGTGCCTGTCATCCTCACATCTAAAACATGGAGGGTGCAACCCTATAGTCCCTATAGAGGTTCACTACTACTGAAGGCTTTGCTGTGTTTTGGCCCAGCTTGTAGAAAGAAACCAGACAGCATTCATGTTATAGAAATGCATTTATTATTTGTTTCAATTGGGGAAACAACTGAAGTACTAGTAGAAGTAATAGCTCTAGAATGTAGAAGAAGAAGAAACTGTTTAATTTGCTTTCTGCTGTATTGAGGTTGACACTGATACACTGGATTCCATGTGACTGTGGATGGTGTGCATACTCTGAACTACAGCCTCTAAAGTGCGCTCTGAACTTCGCTACGATAGCCCCACTATGGTAGACACTGAAGATTAAGGGCCTGACAATGAACCTTTTGGGGTTTTTTTTGTGCAGAAACATACAACATTACAGCAATGAATACCAATCACCATTAAACGTCTGCTCCCTTTCATCTCCGAACATCCAAGGAACTGTTATCTTTGATCCTCAAGAGTCTGTTCTGTCTGGGCCACTCCAGTAACCTCGGGCAAATGCATGCTGTGTGCACCACACTCCCTGAGAGGGGAAAAGAGAAAACCTTTTTAAAAACAAATGCGAGTAGAGGACAGGTAACCAAAGACATCAGTGGTGGCTTACCAGTTCCTGTAGATTACCAGAACGGTCACATCAGCCTCTTTCTTCCTTAAAAGACTACCTATACCTGGAAGAGTTTAACTCTTTGTTGGTTTATTCAGACATTTCCTTTTAACAACTGAATAATTCAGTGTTCGATTACTTCTCAAATGCTCAGTGCCTCAAAGGTAGATGTTCCTCACCTTGTGGCATGTATTGTTGATATATTTTATAATACCATCATTTCTTTTACATTTTTTATTCAGAGCTGATTTGGTGAGCAATACCTGGATTGATCTATATCCAATACATGGTGACACTGTCATCAACATAGAAACCATTATTCCTTTATCAGTGGTTGATGCAGAGCTACCCCGTGTCTTTACTTTGAGTGGCCCTTACCTTAACACAAAGCTGTGCTCTTGCTTTTAGGCTCTTTTCAAAATGATGTGGGTGCCCGTCCTTGCTTTTGGTGATGAACAAAGCACTCCATTTGGCACCTCGTCATGTCACTCATCTTTCTCTCTCTCTCTCTCTCTCTCTCACTCTCTCCCTCCCTCTCTCTCTCTCTTTCATGCATGCATGTTCTACAATGCACAGTCCATTGTCAGTTAATTAAACATACGCCTCTTTCAAGTGCAAATGAGGACAATCCACAGTTACAGTAGACCACCTGCCTCTGAATGTTTGGAGTAGTCTAAAACTACCCCTACTGCTTGACCATGGTTAAATGGAGTGCTTATTTTACTGTTAGTCTCTCAGCTGCATGTAATTAGACTAAGGAAGAGCCTTAGTTACATGTTCTGAATATTGGTAAGATTGTTTATCTGAAATGTAGTTGACAGATTATATCATAGCTGCTCTTTGTTTGTTTAAGGCAATAGCAGAGATTACAGTTTTGGATTGTGATCATTCTTGCCAGTCCTAATATTTATATGTCTACGAACTGTTGCTGTTCAAATGAACAATTTATTGTTCGGCAATGAACTGGTCAAATGTCAACTGCCAATTGAATGGGTTTGTCTGTAGAATGATCTGATATTGATAAATGAGACCAAATGTATTGGCCTCTGCACATGCCTGTATTTCATACCACACAGGGGTTAGAAAGTGGGTTCACTGGTCTCATGAGGAGAAGTTACGTTTAATTTTCCTCTTTGATTTCAGGTATCTTATCGTGCAAAACAAGGGATGACCAAGCAAGCTATTGGGAAGATGATTGCTGTGTGGGTGTTGGCCTTCCTTCTCTACGGTCCAGCCATTATCTTCTGGGACCATGTGTCTGGCAAGAGCTGTGTGGCCGTGGACGAGTGCTTCGCCGAGTTCTACTACACCTGGTATTTCCTGCTAAGTGCCTCGGTACTTGAGTTCTTCTCACCGTTCATCTCAGTGGCCTTCTTCAATCTCAGCATCTACCTGAACATCCGCCGCAGGAGGCTGTGTGGCGCCAAGCGCGAACCTGTCCTGGAGGTCTCCTCCCAGGCCGAGAGCATCCGGCTCTCCCCACTTTACTACTGCCACTCCGTGTTTTTCAAGAGCAAGAAGGCGGTGTCCGTGGCGGCGGCCAACGCTGAGGAGGAAAAGGGCTCGCTGGACTCGCAGATGTCATCTCCTCCGGTGAGCCGGGTCGGCAGCGGCGGTGGCGGGGCCCAGCGCTCACGGCTAACCCGAGACAAGAAGGTGGCCAAGTCGCTGGCGGTGATCGTGTGCGTGTTCGCCGTGTGCTGGGCCCCCTACACGCTGCTGATGATCATCCGCGCGGCCTGCCGGGGCGACTGCGTGGAGCACCACTGGTACGAGGCCTCCTTCTGGCTCCTGTGGATCAACTCGGCCATCAACCCCTTCCTGTACCCGGTGTGCCACAGCAGTTTCAGACGTGCCTTCGCCAGGATCCTGTGCCCGAGACGGCGTAAGTCCAGCAGGCATCACCGTAAGCCTCCTTAGTCTCCCAGAGCGCTCTCCCTTAACCCCCCTAAAAGGAGATGGCGAGGTAAACAGTCTGTGACACATATTAGGTTGTCATATTCTTTGACATCACAAACTATTCACTGCGCCGGATACTGCCGAGACTTCTGCAGGAATAAAGACAGTAGTTTAATTGAGATGTTTTTTCATTATTTTATATTTATCATTTACTGTATCAGTTCCCTTAATTTAACATGTGCAGGTCTTTAGGGAACTTTAATTTGCATGTCGTACAAGAGTCTTGTTTCGTGCTTATTCTTCACCTCATTGCATAGCTCTGACACTCAGTGATGGCTTTGTGATGTTAATGATTTTTTATCTCTGGGAAGCATAATACCTGATGAGTTGACAGGTCACTAAACTCTTAATAAGTACTGTATAAAATTGAGAAGTGAAATTATACATGAAAATAAGTATACTAGAAAATAAACAGGAAATTGAGGGTTAATCGGTATAATATCATTCCAGTGAGCTAGAGTAGATGCCACAGGAGAAGTGTGTATGCAAGAGCTGATGTGACTGTTCTGTCCAGTGTTAAAAGGTTTTGAGCTAAATACATTAACCAGTACTGATCCAGATTCAGGTTTCCAAAAAAAACACTGCATCACTACAAGTCGTATGTGGAAAATGTTTATGTTACTCCAGAAATAAAATTGCCTCTGTTAGACAAAAAATGGTCTTCTCGTTAGAGATTTCTATTTAAAATGTGCACTTAACAAAATTAATCTTGTAGTCCACTCTGCCATTCTCTGATACCTAGGTATAAGTACGTAGAGATGGTGATCAAAACAGCATTTCAGGCAAATAGGAAACAATATTGTAACATGAGAATTTAACTTGTACCAGGATCACTGCAAAAACTCACAGTCCTCCACATTCACCATAGACCTTTAAGATTCACAAGATAACACAGAATAAATAAGCTTGGCTGTTATTAATGAATTCAGATGTAAATTACAAGGTTAAGGGTCCTCTCTTAAGCGGTCATCAAACCCCATTTTCCCAGATGGGAATTGTGTGTATTTGCAGATGACAGTGTAATCAGGGTGTGGAAGCCATTTGAAGGCGGATGGTATTTAATCAACTCTGGGTTCAGCTAGGACATAATCAGAGCTGAGACCTTAAACTGTTTCATTGGACATACAGGGCTATGGTGAGGATCTGCCAGGATCTGCTTGTTATTGTGATGCCACTTTTGAAGTTAATGGTCCGTAAGACACAGTAGTTCAAATCCGAAGTAGTTAGTTATAGGTATATTATGACAGTGGTATGATAATGAATATAATACATTATGATTATGATATATGATAAAATAATATAGAATGGTTGCAATTTTTATTTGAGGCTTTTGTCCTCGCTTTTTGAATAGGCCTTTTCCTGTCTTGTTGCAATGTTGTATTTGGCTCAAGAGTGCTCTCTACTGTCAGACGTTGAGCACAACATCAATTGGTAAGTCTGCCACTGCGTGAAATGAGGTGTATGCGAACTGGAATACTCTTGTATACTCCCGGATGTTTTACGCGGACCGGAGTACTCCTGGATATGTATCGGGTTTGGGGGCCTGCCCAGAGCCATTGGTTGCCATGGTAAATAATTCCCTGAGGAGAACATATATTATATAACATATTGTTTACTATTATTATTACTGCTGTTGTTGTTTTGTGTCCTTAGGTAGGTTATATACATTCTCTGACAAATAGAAGTAAAAGTTGTTAAATGTTGACGTACATATGATAGAGTGTAATGCAATATTATATAACATAAAGGCATTAAGTGAGGAAAGGAAACACTGATCACTTGTGAGCATTCTCAAGAAGGACCCAGCTCCTGACTCTGGTCTCTACTGCAAGTCTACACACAAACATGACACATGCATAGTGATTCACAAGGTACTTCTGGTCTTGATCCAGTATTTTCTGTAGCTCCATACAGCGTAGATGATTGTACACTACGGGCTGGGGGCCAGATGACCCACGCTGGCTTTTAATCCAAGATGGAGTCGTCCTCATCCAACGTCAGATCTATTGTAGCAGTCTTTCATGGGGTAGCCTCTAGAACACCTCTAGAACTCTGGCCTTACGCAACTGCAAAATGGGGTAAAGAGAAAATAGACCACTTAAATATCAAATGGGGAAAAAGCCATAATGCTTACTGGGGAAAATACCATAATGCTTGGATAGGTCATGTAACCTATGCAATAAAACAATAAATTGAACAAATGTATGGTTTAGGACATTAGACCTATTCCCCAAAAGGGACATGTGGACATTGGAACTCATTTATAACTTCATTTGCAAAATCCATCGACACGCTGTTTAATAGACGCTGTTGTTGAGTTGGAGAGGTAGGCCTAAACTGGGGAGAAGAAAGGGAGATTGACTAAAGGTTTATTCAATAATATGCCAACCAAACATGTTTGCCTAGCATACCTTGTCAGTGGATCATATTTGGGGGCCAAGCAACAAAGCTTCTCCTTCTTGAGGTACAATTGAATTCCATGGCTCAAAGCTAGTCCAACTTTGACGTCAATTTCCGCCATATTGGATTTTATAAAAAGTTAAAAAAATTTCACACAATTTGCTACAAGTGATCTTCAGACCAGGGCTCATATGGATTTTTGATTTACGAAAGGGTTCATCTGTCACAGTCAATCAAAATCGGTTGTGAATCCGCCAAACTGGAAGTGAGGTCATATCTCAGATGTATCTATGATGTATCAATGTGCTCGGGACCCCATTTTGAGAGGGCTCCAAATGTTTTGCATCATTTGCGTCATGTGTTTGCCTTTGCCTACTATTACTATTGTGTCTGGTAATACCATGAGAGGTTGGCTGAGAAGGCTGAGAAATGGCAACTTGTCATGTCAGCCTAATTAACCCTGCTGCCATAGTTTAACATTGTCCCAAATTGAACAAATCTGCGACAGGTGATCTTCAGACTGACTCCCCGAAAAGTTATTATATGGATTTTGGATTTTTTAGTTTGTCCATTTTAGCCAATCAAAATGCCGCCAAACAGGAAGTGTAATCATGCCTCAGCAACTGTTTGATACAAAATTGGTATATGGACTCCAGTGATGGTGCAAACCAAATGTCCTTATTTGACCAATGGAGAGACTGTAGTAATAACTTTTGATGTCCTGGCCTTAAAATAAAAGTGGTTGTGGAGAGGAAGGTAAAGGGTAGTATTTAGGGCCAATGTTTTAAAGAATCCTGTCACTGCTAATAGTGGGATAACAAAAATATGCGCTGCCGGTCCGCATCAGTCCATAAACAGGAAGAAGAAGAAGATTTGGGTTGCCCTTAAAGTCTCAATGAATATTCACAACAAAACTATATTCCAAAGGGTAAGGCAAACTCAGTAAGTCTCAGCAAAACTCCCATAGGAAAAAGATGGAAAAATTGTTGATCTCACCTCTGTAATATATCCAAATGTTGAGTCCACAAAACTCTGGTACTTATTTCCACACGGATGTATTAGGAAAAGAAAATCCAAAGAGGCAATATAATCCACACAGCTGTTCATCTTATTCAGGAATTCTGGAGACTGTCAGAGGATCTGCTCTCTTGGTATCGGCCTCTATTCATTCCCCTTCCATTATTTACCAATTCTCATCGAAATCAGGTAGGAAGAACCACTGGTCCTTTGGTAAAGTGTAAGGATCAATGTAGAGTCCAACTGCCTTTAATTTAAGTATCATTTGTTTTACTTCCAGTTTTGCAGTTTCTAAAGGCAGCCATGCTGCCCTTCAGTCTGACCGAATGGGCGTTTTCCAGTGGGAAAGTGGTGTCAATGCATACCCTCTATACTTTTACTTTTACCTTTACAGTTTACTCTTGCTGGTTTCTCCAACATACTTTACCTTTAATTTGTGTTTCTCCTTTATTACAAAAAAACCAAAGAACAACCAGATGTCTGCTACTGTTTCTTTGTTGGGTCTGTCAGATAGCCTTCACACACAGTGGCATTATTCCCTTGATTTCAGCACTGATGTCACATCTTTCCTATCGCATTGGCCTACAGTAGGCCTATGTTTAAAAGCACTTCATGAAATATTCTTTCTAAACAAGTGTATTGATTAAAAAAAGGGAGGTGTCAGTCAATACTTCTATAGATTATATTACATATTTACCTTAATATCTACTTCCCTGAACTGCTAATTGGGGAAGGGTGCAGGTGAGGGGAAGAGAGGAAGGCTTCAGTGCCCAGCCCTGACCACACCCATTGACTGCTAATAGCATTTTAAGGGCCAAGCCATCAGCTATCGACTGTAGTCAGGCAGATTCCTGAAAACCTAGCTCTAAGAGCTGTGCTCGGACATTTGTGGGTGCTTGAAACAGCAGGTCTGGTAAACGTTTACTTTATCTGGACATTTCTGGATACACCACCTTTATAATGCAAAGAGAAAAATAACATGAACAATGCAGAAATTTCGAAATATATCAAAATTCAGTTTGGACCTGTTATTTTTTCCTTCCCCCTTTAAACTCCAGGTTTTGCTTTGAAAGTGTCTGAATAGTTTAAAGCAACACCATGAAGAACACATTTCATACATGGAAATAGTAAACATATACCCTTAGATGTGATTGACTAAGGCAACACTAAACTCCTCCTTTCAGACTGTATCCAGACTCTGCTCAACCCATCTAGCTGTACTGGCATGAACTCACCATTAGATGTCACTGTGCATCTTCCACTGGTTGAGTGCATGCAAGACGCATATTGTTTATATGTTTACAGCAGTCCTCACTTTTCAGGACAGTTGCAGACCGATTGCATACGACAAAGGGTTGTATTTTTACAACTTCTCAATGGTTTTACTAAGATGATTTTTAAAAGTACTTTTACTCCTCCCATTTGTTCTGATGAGGTGATCAGTTTTGGAAAATCAAATCAGTGGTCCAAAAATGACAGTGGACTGTATACCGCAATATATACCATGTTCATCTGTCTCTGTACCCACTATGGCTTAAGTGAAACAAAACAATTTGACTTGTTTCTCAAGCGTCAAATCTTGGATTATTTGTGCATGTTCCTGTTTAACACTGGCGTTGCAAACGATTCTTACAACAATGTATCATTCTGTAGGTATGCATTTGTGTTCTTCAGTGAGATCCACCACCAACCCCTCCCCCTCACATCCAAACGCCAACCCCATGGTTAGCATGTGTTTGGCATGTGTTTAATTGTGTTCGTCTTCTTCTGTGCGAGTCAACAGAGGTGTTCCCCTGGGAGGTCAAATAAGCAGTGCCTAATTATGACATCAAGTTGGGCTGGCATGGCTGGCAGATGCCCATGTCCTGGAGGTGACCCGTGCCGCTCGCGCTGTTGTCATTGCTCACGTAAGCCACTCGATTCTAGGTCAGGTGTCTTATGCAGGGGCACAGCTGCCGGAGCCTTCGTCGTCTGCCTCCGACTCCAGCGTAGCAGCGAGGCTAATGCAGGCGTCTGACCACGGGTCTGTAAGACCTAGCCACCTGGGAGACATTATTGTGTGTCCATGCAGTAAGAAGCGAAAAGGGGACACCTGAAATCCTTCAGCATGTGGTCAAGTTATCCGATCTGAATGCTCTCACTGGTTGTTCACCTTTGGTCATGTTTACAAGGCACAGGTAAAAATGCCCATTTTTACTTTCATGATAGCTATTTTTTGCTGCCTTGAGCTGCATGTTGACACTGATCTGGGTTTGTGCCTCTGCCCATGGCATAAGTACGTCCTTTTTGTATGCGTATGGTTGTATTTGTATTTCACCTCAGCTAAGGCCGGGTAAGCTTACACTTTCCACTGAGTTGTCTTGGTGTATATGTGTTACCAGTCTCCACTAAATGTGTCTCACATCTCTACCCCTGAGTCAAGAGTCTGCAGCAGTGACCCCACAAGGACTACGCCGGAGACCCCAAACTTTGCAGACCCCATTAGTGGAGTGAGAAAGTGACATTCTCTTGGGTGTGTGTATGTGTGTGGTGGGGGTCCAGGACTAAATAATCCCCTTAGTATAGCAGTCAAGAGTGTGCCACTCAGAAGTCAAGCACTGCCAGATAAGGGTAAATCTAGTCCACGGAATCCGCTCTCCGTTGAGGATGCTGACAGAGAGCGGATATGGACAGGAGGCAATCAAGCCCCAAGGCTGTCCACTGCACCACCAGTTGAAAGGTAAAGGCAGAATCAATACTTTGTGTGTGCTGAATATTAAAACCATACAGATTTTTAGGTGTTATCTTTTTTCTCCGCCATGTTCATTATGTTCTCTCTCCCATTCATTTTTAGTGTGATGCAGAATAAGGATTAAATAACTCAATTCTGAATCCTCTCAGGAGGGTCACAGCGCTCTGCAATTAAACAATTACATTAAATCAGCAAGAGGGTCTTACGCATTCACTCACCCTAATTTCAGACATAAATTAAAAATGACTGAGCTGTGACTTTTCACACAACTTCGAGAGTCGTCTGCGTGCGAGGAGCATTTCAGAAGGCAAAGGGAGAGGTATGGCCATGGGATTCAGTGGTAATACAAGCGGCAGACAGGAAAATGTGAACTTGGTGGTGAAGCAGGTCCTTCAGAAAATGTTGATGATGAACAAAAAGTTGACATTCAACCCTGATGGTGGTGGTACACACCGCTGAGTGTTTCATCAGATGTCTCTTCACAGTTCAACACACCATTTAACATTTCAATCTCATTTTTACATTTCCTTCCAAAAATTAATATATAAGCATAGGCATCCCACCAGACTTAGAGCAATTATGACATTCCCTCTAAATCCCATGATCACGGGGACTTATTTTGGTACAGCAATCTTACTTTCAAATGTTTAGTTTTATGTGAATTTACTTTGTCAGATATAAAATGACTGCATTACTTGCATTATTCTGCACCAAGTTGTCAGTGTCCTTGGTCCTGCAATGGACTAAATATTCTTGAAATTTCTATGCACCTATCAAACGATGTAGAATATGGAAAGTTATAGTATGTATTGTTTGCAGAATTAAACATGAAATGCATTTTTTGTTGCATAGATTGTGATCAGGGTACAGTCTAATTGCTTGTCAAATAATGTTTAACCTAATGCATTACCTAATGTTTTAGTCATAGTCTGCATTGCTATCTAGGAAGAGAAGCTCATCGTGAATGGAACATCAACTGTTTTCCTTAAAACATTCTCATCTCAAATATTAAAATGATGAACTGTAACTAACTAACTTAAGAAATCTTTCTCGCCAAGCTCCGTGCTTGGACAGGAGTGCTATATGGCACATCTAGTCCTCACCTTCATTTTCAGGTATCCTTATGTGAGTGTCCCCTGTATAAATGTCACTGAAGAGTTCCACCAGTAAATAACTGTTCTGTATAACATGCACCCCCATGGTCCATGAACATACACAGACCCATTGATTAGTGGAATTACACCAGCAAATAGTGTGAGGCAAACTGCTTGTTTTGTAGATTTATCAGAGTGCTGGGTTATTCAGAGTGCTGGGTTGCATATGTTGTTGCCTTTAGTTTCCTTTCCTGTCTGCAGTATAGTAGTGGCTTCATCTCCCACCAGTGTGCCCCAAGCACCCCACCTTCACACCCACTGGGGTCTCTTCACATTGATATGCTGACAGCAGTTTGGTTCACCCAATATATGTGATGTTCATTGTTATGTTCTCTTGTTTGTTTGTTTGTTAGGTTTATTTTTTTTGCCTACTGGGTGACTGTGTAGAAAGTTTAGTTTTTGGAATTTTCTGAACTGGCTTCCCAGAGGTCTTATTTACCTAAGTAAGGCAACATCAAGTACATTGAATTCATAACTGAATTCAGTCTTCATTCTATATTACAATTAGAGTAGAGTAGAGCACATACATCCGCCAAGGGCAAATGGCGTATCTTGAAATATTAGCGAAAGCAGAACAGAATTTGTGCAGGCACCCTGTATTTCGCAACGTTAGCAAAAGCGAAATTAGATAAATGCAGGCGCCACGTGAGTCAGATAAAAATAAAATTGGTTCTTTGGCAGATGACACACCTTTCCACCAAGTTTCATGAAAATTGGACCAGTGGTTTTTGAATAAACCTGCTAACCAACCAACCAACAAACAAACAAACAACCATGGGTGAATACATAACCTCCTTGGCGTACCTCAGCTGAAGATGTAAAGGAGCATTTTCTATTGTCACCAGTAATGAAGGATGAGAATATTTAGGTATATGAAGTGAAGTCTTATAATTATCGTTCTTCCTCTGTTACCTGGTAGAAATGACAGCAATCGTTACACGTGATGTTCGACGTACATATTTATAATTCACGGAACAGCAGAACAGATCATCTAGTGTGTTGTGTCTCTTTAGCCTGTGACCTAATCAGAGAAGATTCATTTACATTTTGGCAACCAAAACCATTTTTTCCATAGAATCTCATTTAGTGAAAAAACAGAGAACACCCAGAACCCTTCCACACCATTGTCCCAATACATTCACAAGGAGAAATGGCTGTCTGTCTATTTTGGGCCTGATAGCGGCACATCAATCTCCATAGCCACTGGCAGAGCAATTTGTAAGTAACGAAAGGCTCATAAAATCCTTGAACTTGGTATGTGCCGTCATGCTATACACAACTCTGATCAGCTAATGGTCGTTGACCACCTAAGGCTACATATTTGTTGCAAAAACCAGAGACAGGTTAACCCATCACTTCTCGTTGTGAAACTGATGCTTCCTGTTGACTGTTTTAGAGGTTATTGTTATAGGTTGCTTTTGATGTGTTTTCTTCAGAGGTTAACAGAGCGCTTTTCATAGAATTCTTCTGGGGTTATTTCTCTCTCTCTCTCTCTCTCTCTCAATCTGTATACACACACACACACACACATATATATATATATATATATACAGTATATATATATATATATAATACGTTGGGCACCAACATGGCAACAATTTTCTCCACAGTCTATGTCCTTGTATTGTTTTGTAATGCAACAGTTATAGATTTGCTTTTTCTGTGAATGATGTAAAACT
The DNA here is from genome assembly GCF_900700415.2 of Clupea harengus. Classification (NCBI taxonomy): domain Eukaryota; kingdom Metazoa; phylum Chordata; class Actinopteri; order Clupeiformes; family Clupeidae; genus Clupea; species Clupea harengus. The sequence continues at coordinate 11,165,170 of NC_045176.1, forward strand.
GAATTTTCTGGCCTATGATGTTAACTGTTGATGCTAATTGTTGACAGAAATTATACAAAATTGTCTGAAATGTTTCCATAGGATTTTCACACACACACACACACACACACACACACACACACACACACACACACACACACACACACACACACACACACACACACACACACACACACACACACTCACAAACACACACTCACAAACACACAGACAGTTATCCACGCATTTAATATGGGAAAGGAAATATGTAGAGTAATTGATAAGTTATCGATTACATTTCTATTAATGGGTGAATGGAGCACTTTTCCAGCACAACAATGCGGCTCTCTATCAGCGTCTGTGTTATGCTATAATAATAGGCTTTTCTAATGACATTCCCCCAGTAGCTCCTTGCCTTTACGAGTCTCTGGGGACAGGCGCTACAAAAAGTGATAATTACATGAAATATACATAGAGAATAAAGGGAGCGTGTTTACATAACGCGGCCCATAAATATCTGACTGGGAAGACATTGTTCTCAGGCTCCTTTTAAGCCCATCTCCCAGGGATGCCATTTTAATGACATGATGGTTTAAAGAGATGCTGCTCCGTCTCGTTCCATATTTAATTAACTTTTCCTTTTCTTTGCCGGAGAAAAAGAGAATAAAGCAAAGGGGGATGAAGACAAACACTCGATAGCAGGGAGACAATAACAAATAGCTGCAAGAACAAGGTGGTGGTGGGGGGGGGAGGCATAGAGGAGGGGAACATGAGCAGAGACCTTGTCACGCTGTTGTGAGCTGTTTACAATACACGATATGCAAGAGGGGCGAGGCGGCGAGCTGGGAGAGAAAGTGAGGGAACAAGGGAGAAAGAGAGAGTGAGTGAGTGAGTGGAGGAGAGAGAGAGAGAGAGAGGAGCACAGTTCCCGCGAGACTCCATTATGGAGCATTTCCTGCCTCACCAATAGGCAAGGGGGAGAGAAAATGACAAACTGGCATTAGGAAGCAAAGCGATTACCTAGCACTGTCGAATCAATAAGGGAAAAAACAAACAGCAACAAAATTAAAATACAGAAAAAGTCCCACTGCAGTGACACCGTAGCCCCGTTTGCACTTCAGATTTCTAGTATGTTTGTGACTCATGTTCAACATACCAATGAGAGAGGAGTCTCTGAAATATGTAGATATTTAATTTTCTATCAACCACAACAAAAGGGCACAACAAACATTTTGATAGGCTCGTTTCTGTTGACCAATCAAAGATCAATACACATACTACTATTGCAGTGCTAGGTAGATTTTCAGCTTTGACTTGTATTGCTTTGGCTCATAAAAGTTTATTAAACTGTGGTTTCAAACTTCTTCTTCAGACAGTCTCCTTATCACCTGCTCAATATTTTCATAAAAGGGAACACCGCCAATGCACCACGTGTAGAGAAAACTTTTTATCAAACTTAAAGAAACTATTTAGTTTTGTGTTAACATTACAAGTCATATGTGGTTGGTTAATTGGAAGGGGTAGTTGTAAATAATGAAACAATGTCAACTTTGCATTAAAAACAACATAATCGACAGAATGACTCGTAATGACGACAGTCATAAACATTCGTAAGGACTCCTTCATGGTTATGACAGGTGTCATGTCAGCCTTTTGCACACCTGAACCACAGAACCTCATAGTGCAAAGCCTGGGTACCTAGTGGGAACAACTGGTGTGTTTATCTGTCCTTCACATGACCATATAACACAGGGGTGACAGACCTGGGGGGTGGGGGGTTAGGGGGATCACTTGCCCCCCAACATACAGTATGTCCCTCATGAAATCTCTGTTAATCAACAACACCATCAAAACGGAGAGAGAAGTTAACCATTGCATTGGTAAATATAGCAACAGTATAAACCATGCCTTTATGTGGTCCTATTATCTCAAATGCTTAAAAGTGTGCATTTAAACGCTGTAATGGTAAACTCCCAGTACGCCTATTCACTAACGAGTCATTGAAAGAAAAAAATAAATAAATGTTCAATAAAAAATGAATTTTTCACAGCTATGGTTACTGAGCAGAACAGTTTGAGTGTTTTGATTGCACTAAATTAGAAGTTGCAAGTTGCAATGTAGCATATAGCCTACGCTTTGATATCCTAGTAGCCCACTGGCTTTCCATTTCTCTCTTAAAATGGTGCATTTAGCTGCCAGAATTAAGCACATTTTCATTTTCCAGGGGAGAGGATGCCCCTGGACCATGGATTATGAAACCAAGGGCCCCTGGGCCTGTAAAAGCACACCCCCCCCCCGCGTTTGTGCGATGGCAAAACCTCACTTAAATGTAATGACACTCTTTTTCAACAGCACAATAACTAAATTCACTTGTACCTCAACATGATTAACAGCGCACATACACATTTTCTAACACAGTGCAGGTACACTCAATTAAAGCCAACAGCAAATTAACAAAGTACACCTCTTTCAACGACAAATCAGAGATACATAACAGCGACTTCACGCAGAGGCTCTGGCTTAGGGGCCCCCTGAGCTCATGGGCTCCTGGGTCTGGGCCCGGTAGGCCCGTTCGGTAATCCATCCCTGCCCTGGACCCCCCTATAGGTCTGGGCTTAGACTAATCGGTGTTCCTGCCCCCTCCTCTTTGAAACACTAATATAACATCAAAAGGAATTTAAAGATGATACCAAACCTAGTTGCCTATAAAAAAAAGAACTGAAAAGAGGGGTAAATTCCTGCATACTGTTTGTTTTAACTTGTTGTCAGAATACTTTAATTCACCTATTTACAATGTGCTTGTAAAATGCATCTCAAAGAAGGAGGGGGTTATATTAAACCCTTGCCTGGCTTTGATATTTGTGTTCCTCTGCCGTACTGAAGCTGTCATTAGCTGTCAAGAGAAGAAAACAAGCTAACTCATTATTTGCAATCACTGCAGCAAGTGCCAACTGACATATCTGTCTTGGGTGTAATGTCATTAGGTGTGTTGAGTAATGCTATACTCTACTCCATGAAATTAAATGACGCAATGACTGTCTTTACCGTGTCTGAATTGTTTACAGGCAGTTTTATTTGTACATTTACCCTTGACTAAAATGTGTGATATCGCCTGTGTTAGAAAAATCCTCAGCCTCAGTGATTTCAACTGTTTTCACCCATTTTTGCCACCAAATTAAAGCTCCAAGGGTGAAATGTTCAGTTTGGGGCACAGACCAACGATCATTATTTAGACGGACCTATTGAATGCCTTGATTTAATTGACCAATTCAGCACAAGTCTGTAATTAGATATTATAATATGGTGGGAGTGATGTATGTGTGATTGCCTGTATTTCAGGGTTGTGCTTGTTATGTCACGTACTCCCAGGCTGTGGTCAGATAGCCAAAACAATGATGTCCTATGTCCTTTCCTAACCAGAAAGGATGTGAAGGAGAATTCATAAGGACTTAGGAAAAGACAACTACGGTGCTAAGAGAATCAGACATTAACTTTTATTAGTGTATAATCACCTTTAATTACAAATCGTTGTGTTTTCGTTAGCTTAGAAATAGCCATTCATACATTTTTTCCCATGCCAATGTTGAAAAATATCTAATTGCTACCAGGATTGTCATTTTACATTTATGTGCAAAAACTAGAATTTTTCTTGGACCCAAAAGACCTGGTCAGATTACCGAGATCAAACCACAGCTGCTGAAAAGTTTTGCCAATAAAAGTGTAACGTTGAACAAAAAAGCTTTGGAAACAATGTCAGCCAACAACTAACATAGCCAAATTTACAATTTACAGTCCATGAAAGTCCTGAAGACTAAATAACTAAAGACTATTTCTAACTATCTATCTAAAGTAATCTCATCACTTTTGGCTTTATTGCACTTACACTTTATTATGGCTATGTGATGCGGTTGTAGGCGATGACATCATTTTGGAAGTAGCCACTGGCACCTGACAGCCACCGTACATTCTCCCACACGCTTGGAAAGAAAGGGGCGAGGGAGGGGCATTCAGTTGGTTACAATACTACACACTGCACCTTTAAGAATTATTGTGGTTGTGAATGTATGATAAAACACTAGTAAAATATCCTTTTTAGGGAGGACCTGACATATTTGGCTGTAAGATAACAATACATGCCCGTATAAATTGTCAATGAATTACCTCAAATTTCTTCATACACCAGTAAGTCTCGACACCATGGGAGGAACATATGCATTAAATAGGGCCTCTGCTTTGATCCTAATTGGTTAGATTTTCTATGTGTGATACATGCACATGCGACAATTACTGTAGCACCGACTCACTAACGCGCATATATGAAATTGTGCCCTTAACTGTAAGAACACCCTGCTCTAAATGGTTAATTATTTGTCTCTGAGATAAAACACTGTGTGCTGATAATATCCGTTGGCATGATTTCAGACAGGTATTTTCAGTCAAAATGTGAAAGACGCTCCATTCACATTAGTGGCTGTTATATTTATTACATGAGCCATGGGCTGTCATGGCGCCCATCACTCTCCTTTGTCCTCATTTTGTCATCCGAACACACTGGCTTTGGGAGGCAGGAGAGTTCGTTTCTACCCCAAAGAGATTGTAAATTCATTGCTTACTATTTAATTCAGTTTGGAGAGGGAGAGAAATCTATCCCTCCTGTTCCCATTCCTGCTCTGCTTCTGTCTCTGGTGGATCCGGGCAATGACTGGGGTTAGTGTGAGGTGGGGTGGGTGAGATGGGGGAGTGTGTGTGTGTGTGTGTGTGTGTGTGTGTGTGTGTGTGTGTGTGTGTGTGTGTGTGTGTGTGTGTGTGTGCGTGTGTGTGTGTTTTTTTTTACCCAGACATAGCTGCACAGAGAGGGGGTGAGATGGGGGGGATCAGCTACAGTATGCATTGCGGTGCTTATCTGTGCCCCTAGGTGATACATTATTGGCCTTCAAGGAGTAGAACGTGAATACAGGAGAAAAAAAAACACACAGTGAATCTAAGTGGAGCGTAGTCCAACTTCTGCATTGGTGAAGCTGTGTGTTTGTGATCTTGTGTATTTGTGATAAAGTGTGGGGGTGGATGTGTGCACTGTTGCCAGGTTTCTCTGAAACTCCTCCAAGACCTGAAGGCAGTATTCACAGCTCGGCACTTTCTTTCCCTCCAATTATCACCTGAGACTTTTTGTCTTTGTGTCGGCTTGAAGAAGTTCCAACACACTTAAATATAACACATGCACACATGCTGTGCTCCAAGTGTTACTTTGTCAAGTTGTGCATGACTTTGTTTTCAATCTGACCAGCTACATGTTGTTGATCCTTTATAGTTGTTTATTATCCTTACTTTCTGTTCATATTCAATTTGGTATTAAAGAATATGTGGTCATAGTCACTCATACTATTCCTTCAATTCCCTGTAGAACAAAAACATATTTATTCAGAAATACTATACTATCCCTGTACTTTTAAAACATTAGTATATGTTATAAATTCAGGCAATGAACCAAATATGTAGTCAGAACATGGGAAACAGCACATAATGTTTCCACACTGACAAATTGTGAGAGTGAGGCAGAGACCGCCATTTTACTGAGAGCAGTATGGGCCCACTGCCATTGGCCTAAAAGATGGCGCCCACCTTGGGACCAGCGGTGTGAGATATTGGGTTACCCCAGACAGTCCCAGTGGACGCTCTGGCCAAATGGATCTGGATCCCATGCTTCAGTGCACATATTGAATGCCATAAGAGGTCTCCCAGGTCCCTTCAGTGGGAGGAACACTCAACCGAATTGTGGTGAGATTTCACAAAACCAAATTCTCCTGCGAGATAGAAAAACTACAAAAAATAAGAGACAAAAAAGTGCAACTGCAAGGACAAAACAATACTGAGGACAAAGTACATTGTAAACATTTTTGAGGAGACTGGTCTGAGTGAATTTATGATTTGCTTGAGTTCAGGTGAACACAAAATAAATATGTTTTTGGGCTCCTTGATCTAAGGTTGAGTGCACTTGAGAGGATTAGTGGTTTGTTTTCCAGACAAAGTTGGCAGGACGGTTTTGATTTGGCGTCTGTTACGAGCAAGCACAGTATATGCACTTTAAAATCCACTAGCTACCATCTTAGGAGCCTTAATGGACAGTAGTCAGCAGATTTTGAAGCACGAGTATGAAGTATGTTTGATGAAAGGGTCAAACAAACAGAAGCAACAGTCCTGCAGCTAGTTATATGTTTAACTTAAGTTCTTCCTCTGTCTAAGGAGAGAGATACATGCAGAGCTGCGGGGGTGGTGAGGGTTGAGGAGAAGACAGTATTGCTGAGAATCACAAACCCACTTTTCCAGTCTTACGTGTATACATAAAGACCCATCAAGGCTACAGAACAAGTGAGTGTCTCTGTATTTATGAGTGCATGTGGACGGCCGAGCGCAGGGGGTTACGGCACCGCCGGGGATTAGCTTCGGCAAAGACACCTTTGTGCAAGCCGTGCGGTCAGGCTCAAGCTGTCAGAGACGGACGGGGGTGTGTGTAATTATAACACTTTAAACACACCCCTGAGAGCAGCCATGCCAAAGAGCCCCTCTACACTCCCCCCCCCCCCCCCCCATGCCTACCACCATCCTACCCCCACCTTCCCAACAATTTCACATTCTTGGGTGGCACACAAAGCACACTACTTTCTATTCGCCCGTGTGCGTTTTGCACTGCACTGGTGAGGTTGGCTGAGAGAAACACGGGGGGTGGGGGGGTGGGGATGGGGGGGCTGCGGTTGGTTCCATGATGCCTTTTGCGAGCAAATTTAATTAAATCACAAATATGAGCAGGAGGCCACCACCCGATTTAATGTAATGGATGGTCTGGGCCAGTCCTGCTCTGGCAGTGCTGCGTTCTGGACTGGTTCAAATGCCCTTGAAGCTTATTAAAAGTGCCTGGCAGTGGGAGATGCTCTCTGCGTTGTTGCCGGGCTGCCAAGCCCCCACATTCTGTCTAATGGTTAGAATGGGATGGATGGAATCGCACCATTTCTGATTTGTACATACCACCCTGCTTTATTTATGCGTACATCAGGCTAATTTTCCAGCAGATTGTCCCTGTCAACAGTGTGCAGTTAACACCAAACAAATAATGAAGCTGGTGATGGCAACTTTGAAAAAACAAAGTGTTCAAGAATGTAACCAGCACTGCGTCACTTCGCAAATGGCCTCACAAGACATACAAGAAGATAACGAAACCTTGATAAGAGACATTTGAATTAGGCTACTATATATTTTGTCAATAAAGTTTGTAACAAAACATTATGTTGAGTAACTTGGTTGACAAGTAACACTAAATACAGATCTTGAGCATACATAGTTTGCCTCATGCACACCAACACTCAAACACACGGCCATACTGTGCAGTACATTAACCTTTGCATTGAAATATTTAAACCGTGAAAAAGTCTCACCAAAACCGGTAGTTTTGCAATCTCCCAAATGACAATATAATAAAGCAGATTTTTCTGTCATTGATATTGCTGGGATTGGAAGAAGGACAAGTGTTTGTTTAACAAGGTAACACTTTGTAGAATATTTTTTTCCACATAGATCTTCTGTGACCAAGTTCTAGGGTCGTGTATCCTGGTGAATTCAGAATGTTTTAGTTTTCTCTCATCACAATTGGACTTGTTCTGACTTCACTACATAGCTGAACATCTTCAATTCCTATTTTATAAATAATTGAATGACTACAACATCTAAACAATCCCTGGACCACATCTTACAACTGTTCAACACCATAAGTCTAAAGTAGACTACTTTTAAAAGGGTCAGTTTGTGCCGTTTGTGGACTGTTGTGTTTGGGGCAATCCGCTCCTTCCCAGCCCACAAATATAAAGCTCAATTAGATCCAGTCACATTTACACACATCAGACAGGAGGCTTTGGGGAGTGGTTTTGGGATGAGAGTGGGAGCGATTTGAACAATTACACAATACACATTTGCATAATGTTTGATGTGTCCTTGAATGTCATCATTTTTTATGAGCTACTGATGGTCAGTCTGTTATGGAGCTAATTCTGCTTTGGTCTGGTGTATGTAATTATTATCGAGTCAAATATGTGTGTTGATACTGATTAAGGGAGTTATCAGAGCTTTAACCCTCTATGCCGCAATAGAATTCTACAACAATGCTCCAGAGATTTACGATAGCAAACGGCAATCTGACAAACATTTTAACTACTTAAAGGAATAGCTAAAAAAAAACTATCGAAAAGTGTAAATTATTAATTTGTTTCAATATAAAGATCAGAAGATTTACTGTAGGATGAAAGCAAGCTAACGAGCCACCCTGTTTCATTTCATGCAAGAAGGGAGCTACCGTCGGGCCACTTATGTTGATGTAATTGCTTCACATATCAGTCAAAGTGGCCACGGCCGACGGTTTGAGCGTTTGACGGTGCCTCAAGAAACTTAAAATATCGCAAATTATTTTCATTGACACAAATCCCTTTTTTACTCACACTTTATTGTTAAGTGTCAATATCATTCACATGTCAAAATATAGTGTGTAAAGCGATGTTTTCATACACAGACAGTAATAGAAATATAATGGCCTTATTCTCTCTCTCTTTCTCTCTCTGTCTCTCTCTCTCTCTTTCACACACAAACAAGCACGGGTCTTGGGACTGCAAAGCCATTTCATCATACAGTTTTAATATTTTCATCACATGTGCAACACAAAAAAGGAGGTCTGTCAAATTCAGATCTCAGTTCATATTTGTACATGACATTTTTTTAATTAACACCAGAGGTTTCGGTTCATGATACATTTTGTTTCACCAGAGTCTTTCAGTTGAGGTGGTAGAAGTCTTCTCTCAAGACAGTAATGACATTTTTTTTTCTCAACAAGAACGTCCAAGCATGAAAGTTTCATACAAAAGTGCATCTCAGGTTCAATGAATGTAAAACTGGTATAGAAGGGAACTTATGGGTGTTTGTGGGGCTGGGTTAAGGGATACTGTACAGACTATAGAACAATGCCTTTCACCTGCCTCTATGACGCAACGGATCAGACATAAAATAAGTCAAAGGTAGGGCTGCTTCAGGGAGAGTAGGGGACAAGCCTCTGTGACCTCCCCTTGAGAAAGACTGAACTGAAAGGAGCTCATTACCCTCCCCCCACCCCCACCCCACCCCCATTGTGATATACTGATATAACAAAGATGAAAGGAAACTTCCAGACAATCCAGACTTCGGGCCAAACAGTAAACATTAATAACAGAAATATACAGGTTTGTTCAGAGAAGCAGACATTTCTGCCATGCTAGTGGTAACTGCTCTGAGGATTGGCAGGGGCTATTCTCTCCCAGAGATGGCCCCTTCTCCCCTCCCCCCACTGAGTCACTGGGTTTGCATATATCAGAATGCTGTTTCGTTTTATTTTCTGTACATTGACAGACCACGCTTGAATGATCCGCGCGCCCTCAGCTTGCCCTGTAAACTGAGGTGACTGTGAAAAGTTGTGAAATGTAATTCACAAAATGGCAGGCTTCAGTTTGCTGGTGATCGAGCATTCCATCTCTGCGAGTTCAGAGGCAAGCTTAGAGTGGGGCGCTGTTGAGAGCCGTAACTACACAACTGTGTCCACCATGACTGGTCCTGATGTCTGTTTCATATACTGTTTCATTTCCATACTGTTTCATTTCAATGGCCATGTTTCGTTCATTTTATTTAACTTTTTTGTAAGAAATACTTTTTTACACTGGCAAATGCAAGACTGTTTGATAGCTGAAGAATAGCAACACATAAAGAACATTATTTACACGTTAGCCAGTTACTGAACATTACAATTCACAAAGACCTTGGGTCATGTGTCTTTTTTTTAAAATTTTTTGTTTGTTTGTTTTTCACTTTTGTGGAAAAACAATCTGTTACTGAAACTGGAGTTCAGTGCAAAAAATGGACAGAGCCACATGGATCGTCTTCATCCTCCGAT
>NC_045176.1:11180103-11210103 GCF_900700415.2 Clupea harengus
TTCCCTGTGCTCTGTGTCTGTCACACGACTGACAACAGTGACCGGCTTGTAGGACTCCTAGCATTAAAAGGCTCGCTGCCATGCAGAAAAGCAACACATGGAACCATGTTACCGTAGGCATGATCTTTCACTCCAGACATCCAAGGTCCAGGCTTACCAGGCCTCTAGTTCTGTCTGTATTAACATGGTGCCCTGTCCACATGCCCTGACAAAGGCCAGCTTGTAGCGCTGGCTAGCCTTAAAACAGCCGCTGCCACTGTGACCAAAAGTAAAAAAAAAAAAAAAAAAGAGAGACAGAACCTCTGTTCTTCACTGGTGGACTCTCAGAGTATCTCATGTTACGGTGTGACTGTGAGAGGTCTCTCCTGTCTTCAAAGCGCCGAGCCAACCAAGAGAGAGAGAGAGAGAGAAAGAGAGAGAGAGCGAAGGAGAGCGGGGCTTTCAGACGACCTCCGGGGGGAGCACTCAGAGGAGGTGAGAGGAGACGCGACAAGGCATGAGGGATGGGGAAGCGCTGCGCTCCCATAGCCGGGCGAAAGGTCCCCGCTGCAAGGCTCCCTGTAATGAGGGCTGCCCCAGCAGCCTAACCCCGCCGGTTATCAGCCCAGCGCAATGAGCCAGACTTCATCCACCTGCATTACACCCACTTATTTTCCTTGGGCTTCACCTCTGCAGCACACCCCCCTATCACTGGGTAGGATACACTGCCATTGGAGATAATACAACTTCTATACAGCTGAATTCAGCAGAGGCATTGTAATGAGGAAAGAGAATCCGCTGTGTTAATATAGTCAATTAATTATGCTTTATAATTTGGGTGCAACCAACAATTTCCTGGCATCACTGTTGCATCATTTTTGTTTTGTTTTGTTTTGTTAATTTCCTCGTCTTTTGGATGTGTTTTTTGGGGCTCTATGAGAGAGACCTGTGAAGATCGCCTCATCCAATATTTACAGCACAAAGAGGCAAGGGAAGATGCCACTGAGAGTCTGCCTCCATATTTCACTCCATCTCTCTTTCGCTCTCTCTCTCGCTCTCCGTCTCTGTCTCACTCAAATCACAAGTGGCTGGGAGGACGCCATTTTACACTTGCCGAGGCGCCCTGTGTGTTAATAGCATGTAAACAGCCATGTGTGCATGTGAGCCTTCTGCTGTGGCTGCTGCCATTAACAGTGTGTGTGTGTGTGTGTGTCTGTGTGCGTGCGTGCGCGTGTGTGTGCGCGCGTGGAGCTGAGGCGCGCCTGGCTCCCGGGGAGCGGGCGAAGCCACAGAGACTGCCACTGTGCTCTCCGACTCATCAGTCAGGGTTTTAATTAAGGCATAGCAGCACTGCACTGAGCCCAGCACAGTAGAGCAGAGCGGAGCGGAGCACAGCAGAGCAGAAGAGAGCAGAGCAGAGCCAGACAAAAGAAAATCACAGCTGCAGCCGTGTACGCAAACCACAAACACCCAGGCACAGGCGGCGCTCCCGGCACCCACACCGACACACCAGACACGGCACCAGGGCTGCGGACGCTCCAAAGGCAACAAGCGAGCAGCAGCGGTGGCGGTGGAGATGGTCAACAGCTGAAGACGCCGCTGTCGCCACCACTACACAAATTTGGTTGTGTGTGTGTGTGTGTGTGTGTGTATCTGATGCTCTGGGCTTTGTTCTGACAGGCTGTCAAACAACAACAAAAAACAAAAAGGTGGCGTGCTGCAGGTCTTTGCTCGTCTAAGCAAACGTAAAGTGATGAGGTAGAGAGGCACCTCCACACAACACAAAGGACAAAGACTACCACTTAGTCTGGAGGACTGCACCACGCTGTCATCCACACACCTCCTGCATTTCAGGTCTATACATAGACCGCTGATTGATTTTCTGTGAATGAGGTGTGAGTGGATTTCGGCTGATTTGTGGCAGTGATTTGGCCTCGGCTGGCAGCTCTGTGCGGACGTGTGCGGCGGCGTCGACGGCTCTGGACTTGTGTGATATACATGCACATTAAGGACGCTCTGACGGAGGGGGTTGGCTCGCCGGCTCTGGCCTGTCCCCTGGGGCGGCTGGCCCAGCCTGATCTGGCTCCATGCCCGCAGAAATGACTGCTGTCCGGTTTTAGACCAATAAAATATAAATAAATAAATAAATAAATAAATGTGCGAATCACATAAGCAGCTGGCATTCTCCACAGTCAACACTTATCAGGCCGTGGGGAGATTCGACCTCATCCTCTGTTTTGCCACAACCGACTCAGTATCCTTGGAAACGGACCATCTCGTTTGAAGTGCGGCATCTGGGGACCCGTGGACATACTGTTCTGGGGTTAGGGTGGGGTTTATGTGTGTGTGTGTGTGTGTGTGTGTGTGTGTGTGTCTGTGTGTCTCTGTGGGTGTCTGTGGGTGCATATGGTGCACGCATGTTTTGGCCATACAAAGGCTTCAATTTCCACGGCACTGTAATAAACAGATAATAGCTGCATTATAACCCTGCCACACTTAATATGCCTGCACTCCTTGATTATATCACTAATACTTCTTTGTTCCTTTCTTTTTTCTCTTTTCTTTCTTTCTTTCTTTCTTTCTTTCAAACACACTCTAACCACCTCTCCCAACGTGTGCTGGCAAATGATGACGTTCGCCAAAGCGCCTCAGTACAAAACGGCTTATGATTTCCGAGGTGGCGTAGCAGTGGCTGGCTACACTACACACCTGATAGAGGCAGGGCTTTTTGAAGTATGACTAGAGAGGCAAACAACCATCCTTTAGCGGCTTTGTTGCTCCAAATGACACTCATTACACTGTCGAAGTGGCAAAGCGAAGGCTCCTCGAAAACTCCGCTGCGCAGAGATCCTGCTGTTTGACTGAGGAAGCAAAACAACTGCACAACTGCTGTGTTATTATGGGCCCTCATTAAGGGAGAAGGATAGAGACAGAGGGAAGGCAGAGGGAGGGAGAGAGAGAGGGAGAGGGAGAGAGAGAGGGAGAGAAAGAGGGAGAGAGAGAGAGAGAGAGACATCACAGAAAAAAAGAGAAGCATTCAGACAAGCAGGGATTCTGATATTATTACCCCCAAAGACAAAAAAGAAAAAGAAAAAAGAAGACGAAAAAAAAAAAAACGAGAGAGCTAAATTCTGAGGTGATGTCTACACAGATGCCTTTCACACGGAAAAATGAAGGCTAGGACTTAGGAACCCAATTAAATGCTTTCTTTAGGGAGCGATCGTACGAGGGGGATGGGTCTTCCTGGGCCGCGAGCCCTGGGCTACATCCTCTAATTAGACGGCGGGAGGGAGGATCTCTGCCTGTCACTGGGAGGGAGATGGGGTCTGTGGGGCTTCGCATGCCAGTCCCGGCAACAAAACACATTTACTCACTCCTTCTCTCTCTCTCTCTCTCTCTCTCTCTCTCTCTCTCTCTCTCTCTCAATACTCTCCCTCTCTTTCTCCCTTTCTCTTACCCACTCTCTCTCTCTATCTATACCACTCTGCATCACCCTCTCTCTCTCTAACACACATACCTACACACACATACACACAGACAACTGGAGACTTTTGTTCCACTAAGAAGGGTCGGCACTGAAATGCTTACTCCTGTATTTTTGGGGTAGAACTTAAAAGTGCCACTGTTTCAACTACGTACTGAATGGGATTTCAGAACAATATTTTACTGCTTAACTTGAGTGACTTTCTCATGGAAAAGCATGTCTTATTGTTGCACTGTGCAATACAATGCAGTGTGTCTGCAGTGTCCAACACACACCAAAGATATTCACAGTAAAAGCCTACAAAAAAACAATAAACAAATGAAGGCATGACTCACATAAGGAAAACATGGGTTCCAGGTTTGCCCTCCTGAGCTTGATAAATCTACACCCTCACAAAAGAGTCTTAAATCTTAAACACACATTGCATCAGACATTTACACCAAGCACCTCCAAGCGAACGTGCACTGTGTTTCTTCATCTCCCATTAATGACATCTGCTATGAAAGTTTGAGAAAGTTTACGGGGGAAAAAAACACAAGTTGCAGTGGAGTGTCAGGGATCAAACGCGGTGATAGATTTCTGTGCTGTGTGCAGAGCGTTGCTGTTTGTTTGGATTTAAGTTCCCTCGGTGGTGAGGCAGTAGGGAAAAGAAAGGGAGAGGGAGAGAGAAGGAGAGAGAAAGAGAGAGCGCTCAAAGGCTTCTGGGAGTTTTTGTCATGTCTCCCTTTAGACACACACACACAAACACACACACACACACTCATGTATTCACAAACATCAGACCCTATGAGAGGAGGAAACAAAGACAGGAGTACTCAGGAGCTCTGGTATGAACAGACACACTATAAACTGATGCACACACACACAACCCCCCCCCCCACACACACACACACACACACACACAATCCTCCCAGGAGCGTGGGGTATGTCACACTGTCTTATTCTGATCCACCTGCAGAAGTGGGACGTCACTCTTGTGTAACATCCCGCAGCCAAAAGCTATTCATCTGCACACGCCTTTCATAATATTTATATTCTTTTAAAGTGTGTGTTTACAGTGTTTTTTTTTTTTACATCATTATAACAGCCTTAAATATGAACAATAGTGCATCACAAACAAGATTCCCCCCCCATCTTTTTTCTCTTTTTACTCACTTCACCTCCATTTTGAGGGGGGGGAACTTTGGTGTCAGAGCTTTGGAACACCTAGTGTGTCAAAGAAGGGAAACGACATGTTGTGCTTTAAAAAAAATAAATAAATAAATAAAAATAGGGCTTCAAAAAGCGAAGGAGGCTGTCACAGTGGGCAAATCACAGCGCTGAGGAAGAAGAGGAGGAAGAGGAGGATGAAGAGGACGAGGTAGCTGAGAAGCCACTCAGGACCAAACAAATGCGAATGCGCTTCGGGGTGGCACACGAATGGGACGGCTCACTCGGCAACGAGGAACATTAAAGATTCACATGTCAGATCGGCTCCCCTAAGTCTCTGTGTGCTCTCTCTCTCTCTCCATGCACAAGTATTCATGCCAGGCACTCGTTTCAGGAACACACCAGAAGTGTCACTCTTTCTGTTTTCTAGTCACACAGTTCCAACCGGGAAAACTGACCGGGAAAAAAAAATAAAGATAGAAAT
Source organism: Clupea harengus (assembly GCF_900700415.2). NCBI lineage: Eukaryota > Metazoa > Chordata > Actinopteri > Clupeiformes > Clupeidae > Clupea > Clupea harengus. The sequence goes on from NC_045176.1 coordinate 11,185,200, forward strand.
GCATGGGCATCCAAAATCTTGATCTGACTTACTTTGTTTTATTTTTTTGTTTTTAACAAAAGAGGGGGTTGGTCATTGGAGAAGCGATAGAAGTCACTGAGCAGCTGTATTCAAAGTGTGTGTGCTACTGACAAAACATGGAGAAGGACTGGGATTATCTATTCAAAGTGTTTGTGCTACTGACCAAACATGGAGAAGGACAGGGATGATCTTTGGAGTTTTGCTATAAATGAGCACATGTGAGAATGATTTGACCATGCGGTGGCTACTGATGATCGCCCAGTACCAGTCAATCAGGGCAACAAGAAGGGTAAAAAAGCCTGTGATCGAGGAGCAGGAGATGGAACTTACTACGCTGAAGTACTTCTCTGTCACACATTCTCTCTCTCTCTCTCGCTCGCTCTCTATCTCTCTCATTAAGGCCTGAGTTTCAGATCATCTTTGAAGAAATCCTTTCAAAAGACTCCAATTAAGGTATGAGTCCTGCAGGCACCCGAGCCGAAGTCCTACTGTACCTGCTGCTCCCTCTGTCAGAGGAAATATATTTTACATGACTTACCACCTCACCCAGCATTCACACAAGAGCACTGCGAGGAGTCATAGGAAAATAACATCATTAAGGGACACTCTTTTGGATTGAAAGAGAGAGTGGAGTGCTGTTATTTATTTCTATTAAAAATAAAATGATTTCAGAACATTACAGAACAAAATTATACTACACCCTTTTCTAAAGGCACAATGACTAAATCATTGAAAATGGCTGTACTTTAGAGAAATGTATGTCTTTCTTTTCTAAACTTGAATTTGTATGTAGGTTCTCATCAGCAGTTATTGTATTTCCATAGTATAGACAAAGTGTTACGAATGTCTAGCTGATTTATTCTTTCATTGCTTATACTAAAAGACTATAGAAAGTTATAAAGAAATGAGACATTATCAATCATCATTGGGAGCAGAGAATTAAATAATGGAGGTAGAGAATGAAAGACAGAGACTGAGAGAGAGAGAGAGAGAGAGAGAGAGAGAGAGAGAGAGAGAGAGAGCGAGAGAGAGAAATAGGGGCTAGTTAGAGTAGGAGGTTAACCTGAGATCTCTCTCCACCGCTCTCCCCTCTTTGTTTCTCTTTCAAATGGGAGTACCATATATTATTTTCAGCAAATCCCTCTCTTTCTTTCTCTCTCCCCTGCTCCTCTCTCTCTCTCTCTCTCCCTGTGTGCTCTCATGAAATAATCCAATCTTCTCCTTGGCTTTAAATGAGGGGGGTCTGGTATGGGACTCTTCTATGGGAGAGGGGGATGAGGGAGGGAAAGGGCAGTGGGAGCCCAGTCAGTAGGTCGGAGACCACCATCCACCCCGACCCCCCTAATGGATCACACACACACCCAGGGGCCGGTCAAAATGGTCAGCCTGTGGTGCAGGATGTATATCTCAGAATGTGTGTGTGTGTGTGTGTGTGTGTGTGTGTGTATGAGAGTGCCAGCAATGGGGATTCCTGGGAGGGCTGATTAGGCCGACGCCTTCCCATCATCCTCCTCGACAGGCCAGTGGAAATTGGCTGGCTCCTTGCAGGGGCAGAGTTTGGAAGAGATTGTGTGTGTGTGTGTGTGTGTGTGTGTGTGTGTGTGTGTGTGTGTGTGTGTGTGTGTGTGCGCGTATGTGTGTGTGTGTGTGTGTGTGTGTGTGTGTGTGTGTGTGTGTGTGTGTGTGTGTGTGTGTGTGTGTGTGTGTGTGAGGGAGAGGGAGGGAAAGCAAGAGGGAGGAAGCAGGAGAGAGAGAAAGAGAGAGGTGGAGGGATGGGGGGTTGGAGGTTGTGTAGAGTGTGGCTACCTGTCACTGCCTTTTTTTGTCTATTTCAGGCAACTCTGCAGTGAATGAATAAAATATCCCTCCTGCCGCCCATCACCTGGTGTGGCAACTCTCCCTGTCTCTCTCCCCCCTCCCCCCTCCCCTTCATCTTCCTGCTCTCTCCCTCTCCCTGCCTGAAGGCGACCTCTGACCTGTGGCTCCACGGCCTGAGATTATGAGGAGAGACTGCGGGTGGAGAGAGCAGCGCGGGCCGGGATGTCAAGAGAGCGAGAGGACGAGAGAGAAACAGCAGAAGGAGGAGGAGGAGGAGGAGGAGGAGGAGAAGGAGCGAGAGAAGCAACTCCAGCTCAAAAGTTTTGCAAGGCTGCCTAAAGAAGCCCGACTCAGCAGGAGAAGGACAGGCTGCCTTCTGAAGGATTGATAAACAACTCCACACTGTCAGTCAGGCCGGCGAGCGGAGGAATGACAGCTCTGACACTGAAGACAGCCCATTTGAAGACCTACACCAACCCAAACTTTCATAGTTTGCTAGAAAGTTGAAATACCGCTGTGTGTGTAAACCAGTGAAGAGCCATCGATACGGGGAGGGCAGACCTCAAGGAATCTTAAGAAACGTACGTACGTATGTACGTATGTACGTATGTATGTATGTATGTATGTATGTATGTATGTATGTATGTATGTATGTACGTATGTACGTATGTATGTATGTATATACGTATGTACGTATGTATGTGTGTATGTGTGTATGTGTGTATGTGTTGATGGCTTATTAAAATCAGGCTTACTCTGCAACATCTACAGTACCTGTGTGTATATCTGTAGGTGTATTTCCCCATGGGTTAATCTGGATCTGGATCTGGATCTGGATCTGGATCTGGAGGGAGTGGTCTCAGGTATGAAACAGTACTCTTCCCCCTACGGCTCCGACACTAGCACCTCTCCCAATGCCCTGCTCTGTCTCACTGAAGTTCCACAGGTCTTTCATGTGCTCTGTAGTCTCTGCAGAACGCCTTGAGAACTAACATGAGCATACACAAGCACCTAAGGGAGGTGAGCATCATTTCATTCCAAAGACAGAAAAAAAACAAAAACAAAAAAAAACTAAAAAACAACAGTCTAAAACTCATGGAAACCTCCCAAGGATATTCCAGGTTGTTTACAGGTGCGCAGAGCAACACAATCTCTGTTCTGAAACGTGTAATGATATGTTCTAAGCTAGTACTAACAAGATGCCTCAGCGTTCGCAGAACATGTTCGTTTGTTTTTTTTTCCCCCTCCTTTTGCCTGCCGAGGAGCAAAGGCCCACACAGAAGGCTTGTTATTTACTGTCTCTATGGCAACGGTCCATGTTTGCCTGTCAGATTTGGTGTATTCTTCTGTATTGACTCAGAGAGGGCTTACGGATAATGACTGCTTTCACCTTCCTTCTGGCTGCTGCTGGTGGTGGAGGCTGCGGCTGCTGTCTGCAGCAGAATGCAAAAATCCTCCAAATCGCTCAGCAAATGACTGTCATCTCAACTCCCTCACAACACAGCGACTGATCGGATTGTGTGTAGAGCCTGAAGTGTGATGCACACTAATTCTGGTGACTAGTTGTGCACATTGCCAAATTTCAGTGAGGGATAAGGGGTGGGAGAAAGAAATCAATAATATACTGATATACTGCATTGAGTGAAGATACAAAGTTTGAGAAAAATAGTTAAAAATGAAGCTACTGTAACACAGTTGATTTTAAAGTGTCTATTGTATTGCAACCAAAAACCATTAAAAGTAAGAAAGAACAAGGTTTTCAGTCGATGTTGATGGCTGTTTCGGTCAATGTTAATGGCTTGTTAATTTATGACAACAGAACTATGAAAACATTAATACACTCAAGGTTTGCTTCACATAGTGCAAGGATATACCAAGGTCTCTTATGTATTGCTTCCTAGACCATAATGATGGGGGAAATGGAGCAATGTTTGAATGGAATATTAAACAGATAACAGAGAGCCTGTAGAAGCCTGTAGATTTGGTGCAGTACAGAATATGTGCTAGGGTATGGCCTATACCCCAGTATAACAGCCTCCTGGCTTGACATCAAATAGAAAATGCTGAGCAGATATTTGAAGAGTTGCGAGTTACTGTGACACCCACCTGCAGTTCTGTCTGAAAGAAGAACTTCTGTGGGCACTGGGAGCAGTCATAGATTTTATCCTCTTGACCATGGGCTGAGAAAATATGGTGCTGGAGCTTATTCGCCTGAACAAATACTGCAGAGAGAGAGAAAGAGAGAGAGAGGGGAAAAAGAGAGAGAGAGAGAGAGTTGATGACAACATAACACTTGCTCATTTCAAAGTATTTTTTGTTTCACAAATTATAGCATTGGAGCTTGAGAAAAGGAACTGAACCAGGAAATGCACTTGGTGAACATACAGCAACATTATTTCTCCACAGGGTCACAAAGTATCTCACACTCACACACACACACACACACACACACACACACACACACACACACACACACACACACACACACACACACACACACACACACACACACACACACACACACACACACACACACACACACACAAACACACACAGAGAGAGAATTACAGAGAGCGGTTAATTTGAGGATGCCTTTGAAAATGCTCTTCAACAAACACTGCGAGTGCCTCGTAACCCCTTTTGATGTGGCGCAAATCCTAGATGCTAATCAAGAGCTTGTTTGCTATCTTAATTGCCAACAGTGCCTGAGGACTGCCAGTAGATTGCGAGCTGAAGATGACTGGGGTCGCTTCTCCACAAACTCCACCAAAGTCTGCTCCGAAGGCACACTCCGTTGACACCTCCTGAGGTAAAAACAAATCGCACCTGCCCCAAGAGCGAGTGGTCAAAAAATGAAAGGAAAAAAAAAACAAAAACAAAAAATGAAACAATGACAAATGCCACTGAGAACCAGCCAAATCTGGGCCACTGACTGCGTAACTCTGCTGTGATGTTGCATCCAACTGAGAGAGCTAAAAATAACCCCCCCCCCCCCCCTCCCCTCCCTAATTTCAGTGCCACATTTGACTTCCACTTTGCTGTCTTTCAGCAGTCTGTTCATCTGACCCGAGTGGTCAGCCGTGCGGTACTGTATGTGTCAGGGTGGAGGAGACGGGGTGTGCTTTATTTAGACCTCCCTCAGCCACTGTGGGGACAACCAGCCAGAAAATAAACAAGTGCAGAAATTGGCATTGCCTCCACTGGAAAAACATAGGCTCCATTAGTCCACACCGCTAATTATATTGACAATATAAATATTCATGGAGACACACTATTTATTTATGCGCACCCAGAATACAGTCACAGTAACGCACATGCACTCCTTGGGCTGGCACTTAAAATACATACTGTATCTTTGTGCTTTAATTAAGTCATAGTGCACAGTGATGAACGTGTGTGTGTATGTGTTTATTTGGGTATGTGCGTGTTTGCCTGCATCTGTAAGCGTGTGTGTGTGTGTGTACTTTAATTCTCAAAGGAACACTTCAAACATGCCGTTTGTTATCCTAGACCCATGTGTTTAAGGACGACTATTTAGCGAGAGTGGGAGAGAGGAGAGAAAAAAAATGTGTCTAGTCTCTGAGGTCTGAATGTGCTGGAAAAGTTCGCAATCTGGGGTTCATTAGAATATCTTTTGGGCTGAAAACAACTTTTTTTTCTTCATATGGGTACGCTCTGGGGACGGGGGGTGTCGGATGGGCAGGGTTGGGGTGGTGGGACTGGAGATTAAAGGTGATACAGCTCAGTGAAAGAGCTCTTATTTTGCATTTTTTTTTTCTGCCGTCGCCTAGCCCCCACTGACAGGAGGTAGCCTTGGCTACATTAGCATCGCCCAGCTCGCCTGCACCTGGGGGAGCCACATTTAATTAGAGGAGGTGTGCGCTGCAGGCACACTCACCCGACGGCGGGGAGACGCGCGGGGGGAGGCAGACGTCTGGTGACCTGCCAGAGTAGAGCTCTTACGCTACATCTATGGTAGTCCGCCTTCCATGGTGTGACTAGCCACCTGTGAGCGCAACTTGGGATGCCGTCAACCCGATTAAATTCAGTGCAGATGACATTTCTATACACTTGTAACTGCTCTTGCGATCTTTGCCATACAACTCCTCACTCAGTTAAAACAATCAAATCAAAAAAAAAGATGCAATCCACTCAAACAGCAAACCGTGCTTATAGAAAAGCATACGCTCTCATTCTATATATGCTCCTGTGCTTACATGCTATGCAAGTCCTTATGAGAGCAACGTACCCTGAAGTGTGTCATGTCTGTTTACACTCCTGTGAAACCAGCATCCTTGGTGTTATGTGACATAAATATTAAACAGTGGCTCGGCTGCTGAAAGAACTGCAGGCTCTGTGCCAGAACAACACCTCAATAATGTGAGCCGCCTGCAGGCTAACATCTCCATCAGCTTTATACAGCCACATAATCATGTCACTGGGTCTGTAAGAACACGCAGCACGTGAGCCTGGCTCATCACTTTCAACCTAGAGTTCATTGAGAGATACTCACTTTGTCTAACCATCATGTATGTATTCAAGGGTTTGACCATATTTAGAACATATTTTCTGTAACCTGTGTTATTTTTTTTTTCAGCCACTTCCACTACAAGAAAAACTCTGGATTCAAACTGTATTTATACACCGAGTGCCTTTTCGAATACTAACGTCGTGTACAGTGTTCAGAAAAACTTGGGAGCAGCCCGTACGGCTTTCATCCCGGGCTCTTTTGTGCCGCTGTAAACCCTGGTAGTCCAAATCACTAGCTGCACCTTGGCTGCTGTGCAGAGGCTCCTGGGGCTTCTTGCTGCAGGCTCCCATACTTCTGACACCTGTCAAACCAGCCCTGAGAGACAGGGGCTCTCTGTCATCTTCCAGGGGCTTCTGGACCTCTCTTCAACTCCACTTTCCCCTCATTGTTTTCCCTCTCCCGTCTCCGTCTCCTCCTCCTCCTCCTCCTCCTCCTCCTCCTCCTCCGCCAACGTTCCCCTCTCCTTGGGCATGCACTGATGTTTTTAGCCTACTTTGCTGGTGTGTATTGCTAACCTTCTTCTTTCTCTTGGCAAGCTGATGGCCTGGGCCATTTCTTAGAAATGACTGGGGTCAATCAGGAATGAAGCAGGTTCGTAAACAATGTTTGGGTTTCAAAGCCACACGCTGACGAGACACCCACCACCCCCCCCCTTGAAAAACTCCCCCGCCTGAGAGTGGCATCTCGGGGCCAATGGTTGTGAAATGAAGAAAACACACAGAGGACAAAGCAGGGCCTGCAGTCTCCTGAGTGTTAACAATAATCTGCCGCACACTTTCAATCTCCTGCATCTGCACTGCAGATTCTGTCCTGGGGGTGCTCATCCCCCACTCCCTCAAGCCCCCTCCCTCATCGATCAATATGAATAAAGAGGAAGGGGTGGGGAGGACTGTCTGTCACATCTAATACACAATTAAGGTTTGTTTTGAAAAGCAAAGAAGCATATGGCAATATGTACAATACTGTGCAAAAGCGAGTTATTTTACACAATTTAACACAGTTTTATCTTCTGTATTTGTGTGTCAAAAGGAAATATCATATTTAGATTTTTTAGCATTCTATTTCAAAATAGTGAAATTGATTCCATGATACTTTGTGCGTTGTTAATTGATAAAGTAAAAACCATTCATGTCATTTTAAAAACAATTCATTTCAAATGTGTCTAAATCTTTGTTAATATAGTATTATATAGAAAATGTGTGTGTGTGTGTGTGTAACAGGTCGGTAATACTGTAAGATGGGCAAGAGGGTAAAATTCTATGTTTCCAAACAGCAGTGAGAGAAGAGTTACAAAATTGACAAGTACAGTATAAGACCGGTGGGGGGTCTGCAGACCCGACAGCACCTGATAGACAGACACAAAGACAGATGGGAGGCTATCATATTGATTATGGGATTTGAAAAGCTTAAAGAGAGCACAGCAAAAAGCCCTGACAACAGAGGAAATGACAGACACCGAAAATCACGGAAGATGGAAAAGAAAAAAAAAAGAAAACATGCTGAATTGCAGAAAGTGATCAAAGTCAACATCTAAAGTAAAAAAAGATTTTTTTGAACTTTAGACATTTTCATTTCTAATATTGCGAAAGAGATGTGCTCCCAAATGGTGACTTTTGAATGCAAACCAGTGAAGCACTTTGCTGCACGATAAAGGTGAGCGTAGCAAAGGGTAAGCGACAAAAAAAATTATGGAGATCTGTTTTAGGGACTGTCCACTAAAAACAGGAGTGACAAATCTTTAGGCGAGGCCGACGGAGGAGCAAAGCTAACAGCTTTTCAGATTTCATTATCTAGATATTTAACCCTGTTGACACGAGAGGGGGGGAGCAAAACTCTCCAGAGGAGGCTGGTCCCCTCACCTCCATGGTAAGAGACAGATGAGATCATTACCACTAACATCCACAATTAGCACATCCTCTTTTATTTCTCTCTCTCTCTCTCTCGCTCTCTCTCTCTCTCCATTTTGCAGGAGAAAACGGGGAGATCACAGCATTGAGTGCTCACTGTGGTCTAGAAACCTGACTTCCTCTGTTGCCTGGCTACGTTCAGCACAAGCATCAACCATCTGAGATAAATGGCAACGTGACACATGAATGCCCATGATCTGACATTTCTGGGTAAGGGTTTTATATGCTAAGTAGAGCTGAATGGTGTTATGTGAGGTGGTTAGGGCACAAAAGTGCAGTTCACGTCACTGTGTTAAGCAATTAGAGTAGCAGCTTAACAACATGAGAGATGATTTTGAACCCAACTTGACTAAGTCATAAAATAAGGCATAAGTGTTTTTCTCTCAATATTCTATCAGTGTCTCACTCCCTGACATGGATCCACACAGAGACACACAGACTGACAGCCACACATTGACACCTGCACACACACACACACACACACACACACACACACACACACACACACACACACACACACACACACACACACACACACACACACCAAAAACTCACCTGTAAAGCACACGGGACACTTGAAGGTGCCGCCCATGCCCTCGAAGCTGTGCTCGATGAGGTGGCACTGGAGTTTGGCGGGCGAGTCGAAGGTCTGGTTGCACAGCTTACACTCGTGGTTCAGCCCCTCTTCTAAAGAGAACAGTGTACAAACAGAGAGAGAACACAGAACCGCATGAGTACATGATCTCCACATTCACTATCTCTTCACCGCCTCACTGCCGAGGAGAAGCAAAATACTCATCTCAAATGGTGACTGATGCTGATGGAAAGATCCTGACCCTGCCTGCCTTCCTTACCCCACCCTCACCGTCACCCCCCACCTTCTCTTTTAATTTAGCGGCGACATCCTTGTGTCAAAGGCGCCTGCCTGTGACTTTCATAGTTAAAGGGGAAAAAATTTAATATAATGTGTGATCTGCTCCCATCAGGCATAAATTGGACGACCAGCGGGGGTCCTAATTGCCTGGGCTGGGTCTTGCACTCCAACCAGGCAAGCAGAGCTCACTCTTTTTTTATGATGAGCTCGTGTCAAGAGGAGAGGAGTGAAATATTTCCAGTGTGTCATATCAACGGGCACAAAAGAATCCAACACAGCTGAAATAAATCCAAATGAATTCTGAATTAAACCGGACGACACAAAGCACTGAAGAATCTGATTCGAAAACCTACAAAGTATGTTTGTAAAATTTGTACGTTTCTTTAAAATGCAGATATATTTGAAGCGTCATTAAAAAGGTGGCCTCTGAAATCAGTTTGGCTCTCATTAGCGTCCCTCCACACCTCCCTGGTGCCGGCTGCAGAGGCGTGATGTGCGTGTGGACTGGGCTGTCATTAGCGTCCCTCCACACAGCGCATGTGGCTGCAAAGGGGTTATGTGCGTGTGGACTGGGCTGAGACCCACTCTGCTCATTTGCCACATGCCTATCTGCTGACTCAGACCAGAACCTCAACAGACCCCTCACCCCCTCTCTATCTCATCCCTCTCTCTCTATCACTCCATCACTCTCTCGCTCTGGCTCTCGTTCTGTGTCCATGCAGAATGGTGATGGGCTCTTCTGGCCACTCCATCAGCGCCCTGTGAAAGCGAGGCCACCTGGGGGACTCATCCGTGACTGATTCGCCCCGTCTCTACGGCCCAGCGCCCACCATATGGGCCCAGAGATGCCAGCCGTACCTGCACCACCCCTCCCCTCCCCTCCCCCCTCATTCAGCCCCCCCCCCAACCCCTCCACCAACCAGCTGCGGCCCACCATAAGACCCATGGGGGAACGCTTAGCAGGCCAGACCGCGACAGACCTGGCAAGCTCTGCCACCTGAACCACCATATCCCCCTCCCTGAAAAATAAATAAATAAATAAAAGACCCGGTTTGCCCATAATCCACCCACTAGGCCTCAAATCCCCGCTCACATATTATTGGTTATTTTCTCATTTCCTTTTTTATGACCATTTGTTGGTGCTCTGCTCAGAGGGTGTATTAAACCACATGGGCAGCCACATTCATGGGGCATGTTTGGCGTCAACACAAGTATTTAATTGCACTAACTGAATCATTGCAATCAGGCTCTCAAACGAATGGTGGTGAAGTGCTTACGTCTGACAACGTTTCTGATTAAAAATGGGTTTGGTCATACAACGTTTTCTATTGTTTCCCATCTAGGAGTGTTTATCAAACAATATTTTCAAAGAGGGCAGAAATAATTGTCCATTCATCTCTTATCTCGGACTCGCTGCCGAAGCAGAAGAATACACACAAAAAAAAAAAACTTGATTTAAATCACAAAAAGCTCTTATTCTGTGTTGTCTGGATAGCAACTATTTATGACCTTCTACTTACGAACTGTTAGAGATGATACATTACTGGATGAAAGTGCTGTTCAGCTATCCTTAAGACTGTGTCAGTGAGTACACTTCAGAAACATCTGGTAATCCCAAGCAGCTCTGTGCGAGGCCACAGCATTAAAAACAGACATGGACAGGAATGTCTCATATCGTCTCGGCATGAACTCCCCCTGCTATTGTCTTCCCGGGGCGTCGGAACGGAGTAAAGTCAGATATAAATAACTCCTTGAACTTGGAGGGGGAGACAGAGCTGGTTTAGTGCCCTGTGCAGAAAAAAAAGAAAGCACCCCTCCAAACCCCCTGCGCTGTGAAAGAGGAAACCACACTGGTGGATTGCTGTCTTTCCTTTTCTTTTTTTGGCCTGTGCTCCACTGAGCTTGTTGTTTTTCCTAAAAAAAGCAGGCCACAGCCAGGACACACTGACTGGACGCTTCGCCTGTGACGCGACACAGTGTGTGCAGTGAATTTGGAAGGCAGCGCAATTAAAGATACGCTGCCCTCATCTGAACCTGTATCACACACACACACACACACACACACACACACACACACACACACACACACACACACACACACACACACGCTCCTTGTCAACATGTTGTTTATACACTGGTGTCCTTGCTCTCCTCTGACCACCCCGGATGTGAGGACGGAGGTAAGCGTGTGTTCCGTGCGCCAGATCTTCCTGGCAGCGCTCGCTCAGCGGGGGCCAGGGGAGGAAGTCATCTGGTTCTGCGCTCCAGCAGCTCCCTCGTCCAGATGAGGTCACTTCCTGTTGCCGACTGACCTCCCCACTGGGCTGTCCAATCAACTTATCCACAGAGGGAGCTCCACCCCTCTGGAAGATGGAGAGAACTAAGCAAGGTTCAGAACCACATGGGGATTTTGTCTGCTCTCTCTCTCCATCTTTCTCCCTTTCTCTTTGCCAAACACTGTTCCCACTCTTTCCACTTTTCCGTTAACTCTCTTCCACCTCTTCTGTTATTGTTCTTTACTTCCATCAAACTGTCCTTACCATTTCCTCTCCTCTCCTCTGCTCTTGTCTCCCTCTCTCTCTCTTCCTCTCTCTCATGGTGCTGTTGTTCCTGTCTGCCTGTTCTCGTAAGAGGTGCTTAAAGAGGAGGCCCTGGTGCTCCTTTTTCTAGCGGTGCGTCCCCAACACCAGAGGAGTACGGCACATCTGCATATCCATGGGGCCTGCTCTTCCTGTGGCTCTCATGCTTTATGTATTCCACAGCTCCTTCAAATGTCTAATCACTCTCCCATGTGGAGAATTCTCCCGAAAAAAAATATACTACTTGGGGGGAAGAAAAAAAAAACAACACCCGCAGATACTAATTTCTTCTTGGTGCATGTGACACTCATCAAGTGTTTGCTTGTCTCTGACACTGTGGTTTTTTTTCTACCCCAGTTTGTTTGAGTAAACTTGCAAACTAATCATGATGTATGCACACATATTTACGTGTAAGTGTGTGTGTGTGTGTGTGTGTGTGTGTGTGTGTGTGTGTGTGTGTGTGTGTGTGTGTGTGGGTGTGTACACAAGCGGGTCTATGTGAGCCAGTGAGCCAAAGTGACTTGGGCGAATTGAGCGTGGGGGAGGGCAGGAGTGTGAGGAGAGGTTAAGGGTCCGGAGGGCCGGCGAGGCAGCCTTTGAGTGCAGCGCTGAGCTTTATTAAAACGTCCAGCCTAGACCAGCCCAGCCGGGCCCCCGTCTCCCCTCCAGCCCAGCCTGCCTGCAAATACCCCATCCCCTGCCCGCTAACTATTCTGCTGAGACGCTGGTCCAGCGGGGGTGGGAAGGGGAAGACGCGGAGGGTGGTGGGGTGTGGGGAGGCAGGATCGGTTTTAGCACTTGGCATCGACGCAGAAAAATCTGATACACAGATTTACTGTTCTCTCCAGGGCCTGGTGAACATTTCATGACGCTTGCTCTTAAAGGGGCCTGCGAAGGTACCACTACGCCACAGCGGATAGCCAAACCTTACACGAATCCATTTCCACTACGTGCTGGCCAGGAACACGAGCATGTCTCAGTCAAGTTATAACTTACTGGTATATCTAGTGGTATTTTTGTTAGAGAAGAGCATTAAAGAACATTGTAATTGAATCAAATGATCTCCAACCAGAGTTACTTATACTATTGTCAATCAGGTTCACTATACACAATGCCTTTGTCCTTAAAACAAAGGCTAAAAAGTTATGACTTTCATAACAGTGTGGGTATTTCTGTCAAGGGCAGCATCAAACGAGCGGATGCTTTGGTCTGCTCTGGACCTGTAAACAGTAGGTGGATTTCCATAGCTTTTCTCTCCACAGGAACCATCTATTAACAGATAATGGGGAAAATTCAGACTGATTAAGGCCCTGGGAATTATGGGTGAATACAAATTGACTCCACCCCCCACTGTGCGTGTGTGTGTGTGTGTGTACTGTAGCATGCGTGTGTGTGTGTGTGTGTGTGTGTGTGTGTGTGTGTGTGTTTGTGGTGCAGAATGTGAGAGCGTTCCTGTGAGAGACCACAGCACAGCCCCTCATGTGGAAGTAGGTTGGTTTTAGAGATAGAAGCCCTAAGCGGACTGGGAGCCAGACGATGATGAAGGAAGCATCCAGCAGCACAGGCAGCCCCTGGGACCCGCGCTGAGCGTTAGCGCTGGCCTGAGAGTTTGCAACGCGAGGGGGGGAAACAGCTGGAAAAACACACCAGTCTCGTGCACTCTGCCACTGAAAACGGGGTTACCGTCAAGAGTAATGGGAGAAAGATATCACATGGCAAAAGCAAAGAGAGACATCATGTAACTGGGCTTGTACTCGCTGACCCTTTGGCATGATATCATCAAGCTCAAACACTCACACATTTGGGCTTCATCATGCACTTTTAAACCTATGCATATTCTCTTTCTCTCTCTCTTCATACATACATATATAAATATATATATATATACATATATATATTGATAATTGGCCGTGGGAGCCCACAGTAGGGCTGCTGCATTAAGAATTCTGGCGAATCATCATCGGGAAGAGAGGAGGAGGACGCACATATGTATATATACTGTCTATATATATATATATATACATATATACATATATATATGTATGTGCGTGTAGGTGTGTGCAAAGAGGTACACTTGAAGAGGAAGGCCAGCTGATCAAGGGGGCCTCCCCTCCCCACCATGCTGTCTGCCTAGAGAGGCCCTATCAAAATGAGTAGTAAGACATCACCGCGCTGGCTCCCAGCATGCTGGTCCCTAATTAGCATGCGGCTAAAGTTGAGGAAGAGCAATCGGGAAGCCTCTCACACACACACCACGGCGATGCAGCTGGACACCGGCACAGTGCTGCGCTGCCTGGAGAGGGGCTCCGGAGCGTGCTGCTGCCGCCGCCGCCGTCCTCCTCCTCCTCCTCCTCTCTTCCCGATGATGATTCGCCAGAATTCTTAATGCAGCAGCCCTACTGTGGGCTCCCACGGCCAATTAGCAACCGGCGGGTCATCGAAGTTCACCAGTCAGACACGTACAAACAGGGAGTGTGGAAAAACAGACACAGTACCAAAGAGCACACGCACACACACACACACACACACACACACACACAGACAGACAGACACACACACACACACACACAGACACACACACACACACACACACACACACACACACACACAGACAGACACACACACAGACACACACACACACACACACACACACACACACACACACACACAAAACACCCACTTATTGGCTGATGTGTAGATGCACAGGCTAGAAGCAGGCATGGGAGCGCCACTGGGGACAGAGAGCGGGGGCTTCTGAGATGGATGGCAAGAGGAGGTGTGCGCCTCCACACACTCTCCCCAACTCTGCAGTGAGGTTCAGGTGGGGGGGGGGGGGGGGGGGGGGGGGCTGCACCGGGAGCCACTGTGCGGTAAACTGTTGCCATGCCTCAAGCTCAAGGGCCAGGGCCAGAGAAAAGGGGTCAAGTAGATGTTTTGGAGCTGTGGCTCTTCACTTCACTGAGACGCTGCGACTGATAGCAGACACGAGACAGAAAAGAGAACGAACGAGACCAAGCGAGAGAGAGAGAGATGAGAAAGAGAGTGAGTGCGAGAAAAGACAGAGAGCTTGTGGAGCTCGAGGCCAGAGGGGAGGAGGCTGAAAGTCAGATCTGCTCTGGGAGGAGTTGAATGGGAAGAATGTAAAGTTAATTACGCACACATGCGAGCCTTTCTTCCCATTTCCCCGTCTCTCTTCTGCACCCCCCCTCCCCCCACCTCTCCCCGCGCCTTTGTGGCAGCACAGGGACGGAGTGAGCACGTCTACGGGTCCACAAAGTCCACACAATGGGACGGGAGAGGGTAGCAGAGGCCCCTCGGCTTGGCTCTCGGCATGGAGCTCTCGACAATTAGCCAGCCCCTGTGTTCCGGCGGCTTATAATTATCAGCGCTTGCCTTAATTGACTCCCTGAGCCGGGTGCAGAGGGACCCCCCCCCCCCCCCCCCTACCCGCCTTCCTTTTTCCCCCCGCTCCCCTACATCATCTCCCCCCTTCCCTCCACCTTCCCCTTCACCCAACCCACCCCCCTCTGCTCAGCGCCGTCCACGGAGCACCTTGCTGCGTTCTCCCAAGTCATTTAGAGAAATGCTCATATTTTAGCCCCCCAGAATGGGGGAACATTTGGTGAAAGAGAATTCATCATCAGGTGTCTGGAGGTTTTCCTTAATAGAAAAGGCGAGTCCCACTGAGCGCGCTCCATGTTGCGGCCAGGCACGCATGCTCAGGACCAGCAAGCCGCCACTCACAGCGGGCCAAAAGGCATTAGCATAATTTTATATAACACAGGCACCCGCGCTGGAAATTTAATACATTTCAGCAAATACCAGACAGATATTTTGCATAATGTTTTCTCTCTCTCTCCCTCACTCTCTCTCTTTATCTCCCCCTCTCTCTCTCCCTCACTGTCTCTATCTCTTGTCACTGAGACATACACTTTTTTTCTTTTTCTTTCTTCTTGCTGTCCTCCCTCTCCCTCTCCACCTTCTATCTCTCTCTCTCTCTCTCTGTCGACGCCGCTGTGGATCGTCTTCCTCACTCGCCCCATGGTGCTCCTCTCGCCAGGAGAGGGGAAGTTCATTACCTCAGCTAAATCAGAATTAGTCCCTTCATTTTGACGGGGCGAACCTCATTAGAAAGGCCCTTCCCTAATCCAGCGGGGAGAGGTGATGAATCTACATGGGGCGATAATTTGCTTCACACAGCACATTCAGCCACTTCCTCTAGACGAATCCCCCCCCCACAACCCCCCCACAACCCCCTCAAGCTAACCCCCCCACCCCCAACAACTTCTTTTTCCCCTTCCCTTCTTTCTTTATGTATTTATCCTTACAATTTTATTAGATGAAGAGAGAGGGAGAAACTGGGGGAAGAAAACACCTGTATGTAATTAGCTAATGGCGGAGAGTGTTCATGCGAGGGCTGGAGTGTGAGGTACGCCATGTGGAATGTCCCCCCCCCTCCGCCCCTCTCCCTGACAGGCCTTGGGACCTCTCGAAACAACGGCGGCTGAGTTGGCGGCGGTTCAACTGCTGGCCAGGAGAATAGCAGAGGCATCGGTAGTGCTGAGCCCAGTTTCTTTGAGGCTATTCCTGGCCTCATGCTTAGGTAATGCTGCATGATGTTTTTTGCAAGACAGAGAGGGACATGCAAAGCAAGGAAGAGACAGAGACACAGAAAGATAGAAGAGAAGGAGAGAGACAGACGGATGAAAGAGAGGGCAGTGATAGCGGTCCATCGTCTCTCTTGTGCATACAACTAGAGACGTCACTGCTGCCTGAATAAAACAGCAACACCTCCACGTAGTGAAGCTGAGGAAGAGGTGCACTCTTTTTTTTCTGCTTTGCTGAACTTGGCAGCACAGAGAGGAAGAGTAAGACACCAATTGGCACGGACAGCGGGAAAACACAGGCATGCCTCGTGCTGCCTTCGTGCCGCTTCCCCTCGTCCAGGAAAATCAAGAGGAAGCCCGGGGACTCCAGGGCGGTTGCTCCCGTTCCTGTGCCTGCACCCGTACCCTGCCACCCCCACCCCTTCCCTACAGGCCCCCCCCCCCCCCCCCCCCTTCTCCCTGCCCACTGCTGCCACGCGGGGGGCCGCGGTGACTGGTAATCTCGTCCCCCGAATGTGACATCTCCGACAGCGATGCTCCGCGCCCCCCCACCCCCTCCCCCCTGATGGCAAATGTGGAATGGCGCACCCTGCTGGCACGGCCCCTGTGTCTCACCTCGGCGCACTCACGCGGAGACACCTGGGCCTGCTCGCTTTAATTTAGCCTACGCACGCACTCCCTCAGACCTACAATTACCGCCGAGCGGCACGAGGTAGCGGAGAGCGCTACAGGGGCCGCGCCCCACACCATCTATATTCTGACTCATCTGCATAGATATTGAACGTAATAATAAATAAACAGTGCAACGGAGAGAGGGAAAGAGAGAGAGAGAGAGAGAGAGAGAGAGAGAGAGAGAGAGGGGACAGACAGACGAATGCAAGCACACCTCTGCGAGCGTCAGAAGGTGCCTCAGCTTGCATGCTCCTAAGGATGTTGCCTTCCCCGACTCCCGTTGCCATAGTTTCTGTGATTTTTGAAACAGGCGAGGCTGACCAATTGCGTGCCATAAAAGGCACACGCCTCAGGAGCGGAATCAGACTCAGGTTTTTTGGGGGCACGTCCAATGAATTAGGCGGGAAGCAGGATCGGCTCCTTTGAGATTAGAGCCCACAAATCACTCAGCGGGGTTCTCCGTTTGGCGGTGCCGTACGCCCGGTGGGTAACACGAGGAGGAGATGGACGCTCCGCATGGGCGGACATCATAAAGACGACGAGACAGAGATGGTTTCATCTCCCCCCGAGGGCCTGGCGCCGTGTGTGTGCGCGCGCTCACATACGCATCTACATGGAGCCTGCGCTCTTATTCTAAGGCAGGTTTTGCACATGGTCTCAGGCTCCCGTGGAGGTTTGATCCGAATCTACGGGTGTTTATTCCCCTGCCGCCTGTCGCTGGCCCCGGCACCGTTCAAATCACGGGGTCCATTTCTGACACCGTCTGTGGGGTGCACAGGGATGGGGAGGGGAGGGAATGGGGAAAGGGAACCGCACAGCTCCACCTGTCAAAAGATACAGCCTTCAGAGAGAGGAAGGAAGGCAGGTGAGGTGGGGTGGGGTGGGGATGGCGCAGACGTCTCCAGCTCCCTGCTCGCCCGCCGCGCGCCCCTCCGTCTCACTTGCCCACACGCACACAGAGAGCCTGGAGATCGTCCTCCACTTCCCTGGGCTCTGAGCTCACTGCTGTCTGACACGTCTGCCGAGCCTCCCACTGTAAACAAAAGTCTGGGACGACGGTGAGGGGGTGAGGGGGTGGGGGTGGGATAAAGCCCAGAGCACTTATTCTGGACATGTGCAGAGACGGAGCGCTTGTCCATTAAGACTGTCAGGGGGAGCTCTCCCAAACAAGAGGTCCGCTCTCTGGAGGGGGCAGCTTGGGGGGAGCTGCCTGGGGCCGGAGGAGATGTCACGCGAAGAACCCCCCAGAATCGGACGCCTGCCGCCGGAGCTGAGGGGCATCCGCTAACTGACACCGCCCTCACTCACACACCGACCACCGCCTGACACCGTGGGCAATCAAATATCCACGCTGTGGTGGACATCGGTCAGGGTGAGCCCACACCCACTGGAAAAGCTAAGCAGTGGCCTGGGTGAAAAATGAATCAGATCACGTCAAAGTGTCTTTGATAGCATATGTGAGGAATATGGCTGGGGGACCAAGTCAGTACGAGAGACAAAATAACTAGTTAGGGTTGGCAAGGAGGTTCATCTTCAACATCCTTCCAGCCTTCACTGTTTTTGTGTTTTTGTTTTGTCTCTTGAACAATTCATTTACAGCTCCGAGCCTGTACTTGTCAAACAGGCACAACCGGAGGCCTCATTTGATTTCCCCTAACAAATCACTGCATTAGGTCTCTGAGGAAACACATTTTTTTTTAAACTCTCTAAAAAGAGGGAGCTCTGTACGACACCGGGACGGAATTGTCCAGAGGAAGGAACTCCAGCGGAATCCGTCACCGTCTCTGCAAGTGGGACACCCATGATTAAAACACACCTCCGTGAGTGACAGCTTCTTGGAGAGCTACGGCGGCTTCGCGGCACATCCCAAGGAGGCACGAGAGTGACACCGCCATCTCTATCTACCTCCATGGCTTAGACGCAACCAACCCCCAGTCTCCCAAAATAAACTTGCCGCACAAAAAAACCTGGAACTTTCCCCCGTAAATAAACAAATGCGCTTGCACAAACAAAAGACAAGTAAGTAATACAAAAAGGGAGAAAGAAAGAAAGAAAAAAAAAAAGAAAGAAAAAAAAGTATTGAGAGACAAAGAGGCAGAACTCTCATTCCCCCTAGTATATTGATGCTTGAAATATAGAGGGGCTTCTGACACTTCTGTTCTTGCTTGGCACCTTTCCGCTGCATGCTTGAGATTAACATTAGAAGGCCTCCCTCAGGAAAGCCATCTTCCTATTGTACACTCCACTAAATAGGTTGAAGTACCTACACAGCACGAGACTGTGCCTCTCTGATACCACCTGACACCGCCGTCAGTAAAAAGAGTCAAAAAGGGAATACACGTGTAACATTATGTGTGAGAAAGGTAATTTGGTAGCTTTCTTCTCTTCTTCTTCTTTTTATTTTTTTTTTTGGTGAAGAGTACTCTGTCACTGTC
The DNA here is from genome assembly GCF_900700415.2 of Clupea harengus. Lineage (NCBI taxonomy): Eukaryota > Metazoa > Chordata > Actinopteri > Clupeiformes > Clupeidae > Clupea > Clupea harengus. The sequence continues at coordinate 11,204,644 of NC_045176.1, forward strand.
GCGTAGCGAACGCAGGGTCGCGCACTAAATGATTCACTGAAAACTGAAAAATCTCTTCCATTGGCGAAGGCATTTCAGGCGAGGCGCCCTTGTGGGGGAATTCTTTTTGTGTGTTTTTATTGAAGTCTGCACTGAGCGCGCCCAAACGCACTGACAGGGGGCCCCCGCGGGCTCTTGTCTTCACCTCGGAACCATAAGACGGAAAGACGAGGATCCCTCTGTGCTCTCAATTATACCCCCACCCGCTACCCCCCCCCAGCCCCCCCTCCCTCACCACCACACACACACACACACACTCACTCTCTACCCTCATATACACACACACACTCACACACAGAACCACACACACAAATACACACAAGCCCTAAAAAAAAAGTCAAACCCAGGCAGAGAAGAAAAGCCTTCAGTAATTCACTCCCGGCGGACGCCGACTCTGTGCACTCGGCGCTGCTGGAACAGCTGACAGCACCAATCCCGCTCCCCCCCCCCCTTCTCCCCAAAGGCCTGTCAGAGCTCATGGTGCGCCGTGACTGTTACCGCCTCGTGTCCCAGGGTGGGCCCCCGCTCCCTCCCCCCCCTCCCCTCCGTCACCCTGCATCATAGCGCTCTCCACCCCCACCCCCGCCCCCGCTGCACCCGTGCCAGGGACCGCTCTCAGGGCAGCAGGGGGCGCTGGGGGGTTGGGGTGGGTGCGCCTCATTCCCCCTCTCACCTGCCCCCTGCCACCGCTCTCGCAAAGCCGCCGAGAGCCTCCTTGACAGGTGGGGGGAAAGCGGGGGGTAGGGCAGGGGAGAGGGAGGGGCGTGAGGGGCGCAGGGGAGGGGTGGCAGAAGAGGGGGCAGGGTAATTTAATCGGGGGCACAGCTGCGCAAATAGGGGTATCAAGGAATGTCTGTCGGGCCGATGGAATCGGCTGTGCATGAATAGCTCTATTTTCCCCCCTAAAAACAGGCAATTTTCCATATGTGCTCGCTAGCCATCCTCTGGCTCTGCTGTTATACCAGCACCGCACTGGAAGAGCAGACATGCGGGCTATGAGTGTGTGCTTTCTGGTGCTGCAGGAATCTGCTTCCCCTGGCTGCCTCTACTAAAGACCTCATCTCTGACCTACTGCCAGGCTTGTCAAAAAAAAAATGAACCAGAGACAAGAAAAAACACATACACAGACCAAAAACAAACTCACTCTCACACACACACACAAACACACACACACAAACACAAACACAGACACACACATACAGTCTCACAAACAAAACAATAAAACAAACCAACAAGAGCTCACGGGGTCAGCGTGTGCTGGCTGGGCTGGGCTCACGGAGCGCTGTGATTGGTGGGGGAGGTGGGAGAGTGTCCTCGGTGGGGAAAGGGCAGCTTTTCAAAGTGAAATCTCCAGCTGATGGCTTAAAGCTCCACACCCCACAGTTTCTCGCCCTCTCTCTCTCTCTCTCTCACACACACACACACTCTCTCTTTTTTTGCTCTCCTCTCGCTCTTTTTTTTCTGCTGGCAGAGTTTTCGCTCAAGCCATTTGGAAGGATTAGAAAAAGAAGACAAGACGAAGAAGGAGGCGGAGGGAATGAAGTGGAGGATTGGACACACACACACACACACACACACACACACACACACCAGCCATTACGTGTTGACTGAGTAATGGCTTCTGGACCCTTTCCCCAAGCATTAACCCACTGTCCTTGATGCCCCTTGGAGGTAAAGCCCACTATCTGCCCCCCCAAATCCTGCCCGGTTCTGACACCATTCCAGCAGGACTGGATGGGGCCGAATGACCACACCCGTCTGCTCCGTCCAGACTGAGGCAGATAGCTCAGCTGCTCCACACCACAATCTCTGGCTATCACATTCCCTTATCCCATTACCTAACAGAGTGCTATGTGCACAAGAGGGAGGAATATGGCTTGTGTTTTCTCTTCCCCTCTACATTCCCAAATACAAATACAAATAACATGCAGTGTGCGTTGGGAAAGACAGGTGAGGAGGAGGACAAGAGTGAGGGTAGTGGGCTCAAGCCTCCTGAAGACCAACACAATAACCAGTGAATTAGAGAGCAGAGCAGAGCAGGTGGAGGGGAAGAGAGGGCACTTAGTTGCCGGGGGCGACGGAAGACGCAGTAAATGGAGCAAATGAAAGTCACAGCCAGTTTCATCGAATGGGATCGGGTTGCCTTTTAAAAAGCACTCCGGAAAAATGATACATACCGGCACTGAAAGAAAGAGAGGAACAAAAAAAAAACCGGGCATAAAAACAGCGTGTTATGTGTGGATGTCTGTGTGTGGAGAGGGAATGGAGGTGGATGGCGGTGGGTAGCCAGCACAATGAGGCATCGCGCGTGGCCCCCCGTTCCATGGCGCGGTGGCGGCTGGCGCAGGCTCCAAGGTCGCGGCAGTCCGAGCCAGGCTTTTCTCCGGATCCATTTCCTCTCTCCACGAGACTCCTCTCCAACCCGCCCCCCCCCACCCCCCCTCCCCCCGCCATAGCTCCCGCTGCTGGCCCAGTGATTCAGTGCCTTGCATTAAGAGCAATTCACCTGCCTCCGGCGTCCCAGTGGCGCGGGTCCCCGGGGGGAACCAGGTGGAGCGTAAAAAAAAGTTCCACATATGGTAAAGTCAAGCTGCTCGGAGGCTGCCGAGTGTCTGCTGTGGGGATAGCTGCTCCTAAAAGGCCCAGCTGGTACTTGGAAAAGGGCTTCTGCGTTACTACACCTCAGCGCCTGTTCGCCTCCCTTTTGGAAAGTGTTGGCCGGCACACACCAACCAGCCATTTTAGACTCCTACCCCCTTACCCACCCCTCCTCTTCCACCGGTTCTGTATCCAATTGAACATTTGGTCTTCCACTGCTGGTTAATCAAATTCCTCCATCTGGCCCCCCTATCCCTGCGGAACCGAAAAGGTGCAGCCTGCGCCCCGGTCCAAGTGCATATTGGGAAGGAGGAGGAGGAGGAGGGGAGGGGAGGGGAGGGGGGCCAGGACTGCCTACCTAACTTACACAGTCCAGTCAACTAGATCAGGGACGGGGCCAGCGCCGCCTCTCGTGGCTTTTTTGGAAGCGGATGAGGCGGCGCTGGCACGAGGGGGCTCGGATCACCTTCGGAGTGCTCCTGCCACGTACACAGCTCCCCTACCGCCCTCAACCCCACCCCCACCACCACCACCACCAACACCGTTGCTGCAAGGACCCTCAAGGTATCTGAGAGAACAGCGTGTGCGGCAGAAAGTCGACCGAACGAGCCACGGTGCAAAAAAGCACACCACACTGATTGGAAGACGGCTGTCTGGCTAAAGACAGGTGCCATTTGGAATGGGCCGTGAGTCTTGTCTTTGAAAAAAATGAGAGGAGAAGGGATGAGAGAAAAAGAGAAAAAAATAAAAACGTTCTCATCTGCTGGTTGTCTCCTAAATTGATATGCGTTGAGCTTTTTGGGGATGACAAAGCTGAGAGAAAAACCTGGGATTTGCTCAGCGGCTCCTCACTCAATCTCCTCTCAGTCAAACGAGCGGTGCGGTGACTAAACCCACTCTCAGATCCCAAACGCTACCTTAAGATATCACACAAATCTTCAGATGATCGGCGCAGCCCTCCCCAGGGGAACAGGGGGTGCCTTCAAAAACACCTCCTCGACTAAATATTTATCAGAGTGCTACTGTCAAAAAGCAAATGCCTGACAACTGCTAAATTCTCATCTGTAAGTGAGAGACTTTTTTATTCTTCTTTTGTAAGCGGTGATAACCTCAATTCCTTTTCACTTGACACTGAATTGAAACGGTGAAGGTCTGCCAACGCCATCAGACCTGACCTGGGGTTTTTTCATTCTCTCCCAAACTACTGCTTTCAATATTATCTATTGTATGATTGCTATTCTTGTCCAGCCACCCTGATGCGTGCCAGGTGGCCAAACATGTGTCAATAATTAAACTGGCTTTACATAACAGCATACAAAACGCCGTGCAATTTGTTTCCCATATTTCATTGGTCCTTTACGGTGGCACATGTGAGACGGTAATTAATCAAAGCGCTGGAATATGTGAACGGCAATTTCCACTTAATAGCACTTACAGGGATTGAGTCCCCAAAGTGTGGCGCTTTGTCTATGAAACGAGGTGGATTCATTTCCCTCTTTATGGCAGGGACAATAAAAGCGAGTGGGGATGTTAAACAATATCCATTTGACACCATTCTGATAATAATACCGTGGCGTAGCGTCACTTGTTCTTTGGGGTCACGCGGCAAAAAGGCACTTCAGCTGTGTTTGGATGTTTGCTGAGACAATTAATGGTTTCGGCTTCAGTCGAGTTTCAACCTCAGGAACATGCACTCGCTCTGGTGGTCAATGAGATGTCTCTGGGATGTGTGTGTGTGTGTGTGTGTGTGTGTGCATGTGTGTGTGTGCATGTGTGAGTCTGTGCTTTAGCAAGTGAGTGAGTGAGTGGGAATGAGAGCAGACTTGCACTGTCTGCTGTTTTTGGTTTTCAATCAGTGGTGAAATTAGGCCCGGATGACATGACTCTCTGGCCAATCAATAATGTTCATCAATTAAACGCTGAGCCGCAGAGGGAGGGCGGTGGACACTGCGGCAGCCGTCCATTGGACCATCTACTACACTGACCACCACTGGACCCCTCCCAAACGAAACCATCATACACTACCAAATTAAACGCAACACGCTACCACTCAAAGACATAAAGCATACCACCAGCATACAGAATACATACAGCATATCGCCAGCATACAGAATACACACAGCACATCACCTTTCCAGCATAAGGATTTACACCATTCTACTAAAACGTATGAACGCACACAATGTATAGCCATTCAAAAATATGACTGCATACAGCATACTACCACACAGGTCACATGCTTATATACATTATACTGCTGCTCTTGCTTTTGAATTTACATAGTAATTCTAAAGCCTATGGATAAACTTTACACTGCCTCACAAGAGTACCCAAACCACTCAAACATGAATCCACTCCCACTCAACTCAGTGACCTCACACAACATAGGACCACTCACATTAAAGTAGTGCCACTACTCCGGGAAATCAAAGCACACAACACACTCAAACATATGTACGAGCACAAAGATCACCACTTACACACAGGAATGCATTCGGCATACTCCCACTCAAACATATGGATATATACAAACTGTCTACCGGCTAAAAACATATGAATGCACACAATGTACCTCTCGCTCAGACATACTGTAGTGAATTAGTGCTTCCATCTGTGGCTAACCTGAGCGCCACAGTCCCTTTGACTACAGGGAGAGAGAGAAGCCTGCTTCCTGTAAGAGCCTACATATCACTGACTGCTTTTAGTGATAGGGCAGCCTAGTCTAAATGGCACCCATGTCCCCCTAAAGTGTCTCTTCCTTTCTCCCTCTCACTCGTCTACCTCAGTCTCTCCAAAGACTCCTAAGTGCAGCATCTTGTTTCG